>NW_027252019.1:0-32149 GCF_044704955.1 Pristiophorus japonicus | reverse complement strand
CACACACTCTGCCTCACACACACACTCTCCCTCACACACACACTCTCCCTCACACACACACTCTGCCTCACACACACACTCTGCCTCACACACAAACTCTCCCTCACACACAAACTCTGCCTCACACACACACTCTCCCTCACACACACACTCTCCCTCACACACACACTCTCCCTCACACACACACTCTCTCCCTCACACACACACTCTCCCTCACACACACTCTCTCCCTCACACACACACTCTCCCTCACACACACACTCTGCCTCACACACACGCTCTCCCTCACACACACACTCTCCCTCACACACACTCTCCCTCACACACACACTCTCCCTCACACACACACTCTCCCTCACACACACACTCTCCCTCACACACACACTCTCCCTCACACACAAACTCTGCCTCACACGCACACTCTCCCTCACACACACACTCTCCCTCACACACACACTCTCCCTCACACACAAACTCTGCCTCACTCACACACTCTCCCTCACACACAAACTCTGCCTCACACACACACTCTGCCTCACACACACACTCTGCCTCACACACACACTCTCCCTCACACACACGCTCTCCCTCACACACACACTCTCCCTCACACACACTCTCCCTCACACACACACTCTCCCTCACACACACTCTCTCCCTCACACACACACTCTCCCTCACACACACACTCTCCCTCACACACACGCTCTTCCTCACACACACACTCTCCCTCACCACACACACTCTCCCTCACACCACGCCTCTCACCACACTCCCCACACACACGCTCTCCCTCACACACACTCTCTCCCTCACACACACTCTCTCCCTCACACACACACTCTCCCTCACACACACACTCTCCCTCACACACACACTCTCCCTCACACACACACTCTCCCTCACACACACACTCTCCCTCACACACACACTCTCCCTCACTCACACACTCTCCCTCACACACACACTCTCCCTCACACACACGCTCTCCCTCACACACACACTCTGCCTCACACACACACTCTGCCTCACACACACACTCTCCCTCACACACACCTCTGCCTCACACACACACTCTCCCTCACACACACACTCTCCCTCACACACACACTCTCCCTCACACACACCTCTCCCTCACACACACACTCTCCCTCACACACACACTCTGCCTCACACACACGCTCTCCCTCACACACACACTCTCCCTCACACACACACTCTCCCTCACTCACACGCTCTCCCTCACACACACACTCTGCCTCACACACACACTCTCCGTCACACACACTCTGCCTCACACACACACTCTCCCTCACACACACTCTCTCCCTCACACACACACTCTCCCTCACACACACACACTCCCTCACACACACGCTCTCCCTCACACACACACTCTCCCTCACACACACACTGCCTCGCACACACTCTCCCTCACACACACACACTGCCTCACACACACTCTCCCTCACACACACACACTCTGCCTCACACACACGCTTTCCCTCACACACACGCGCTCCCTCACACACACGCTCTCCCTCACACACACACTCTCCCTCACACACACACTCTCCCTCACACACACACTCTCCCTCACACACACACTCTCCCTCACACACACGCTCTCCCTCACACACACACTCTCCCTCACACACACACTCTCCCTCACACACACGCTCTCCCTCACACACACACTCTCCCTCACACACACACTCTCCCTCACACACACACTCTCCCTCACACACACACTGCCTCACACACACGCTCTCCCTCACACACACACACTCCCTCACACACACGCTCTCCCTCACACACACACTCTCCCTCACACACACAAACTCCCTCACACACACGCTCTCCCTCACACACACGCTCTCCCTCACACACACGCTCTCCCTCACACACACACTCTCCCTCACACACACACTCTCCCTCACACACACTCTCTCCCTCACACACACGCTCTCCCTCACACACACGCTCTCCCTCACACACACACTCTCCCTCACACACACACTCTCCCTCACACACACTCTCTCCCTCACACACACGCTCTCCCTCACACACACACTCTGCCTCACACACACACTCTGCCTCACACACACACTCTCCCTCACACACACACTCTCCCTCACACACACACTCTCCCTCACACACACACTCTCCCTCACACACACACTCTGCCTCACACACACACTCTCCCTCACACACACACTCTCCCTCACACACACGCTCTCCCTCACACACACGCTCTCCCTCACACACACACTCTCCCTCACACACACACTCTCCCTCACACACACACTCTCCCTCACACACACTCTCTCCCTCACACACACGCTCTCCCTCACACACACTCTCTCCCTCACACACACTCTCTCCCTCACACACACACTCTCCCTCACACACACTCTCTCCCTCACACACACGCTCTCCCTCACACACACACTCTCCCTCACACACACACTCTCCCTCACACACACTCTCTCCCTCACACACACACTCTCTCCCTCACACACACTCTCCCTCACACACACACTCTCCCTCACACACACACTCTCCCTCACACACACTCTCTCCCTCACACACACACTCTGCCTCACACACACGTTCTCCCTCACACACACACTCTCCCTCACACACACACTCTGCCTCACACACACACTCTGCCTCACACACACACTCTGCCTCACACTCACACTCTCCCTCACACACACACTCTGCCTCACACACACTCTCTCCCTCACACACACACTCTCCCTCACACACACGTTCTCCCTCACACACACACTCTCCCTCACACACACACTCTGCCTCACACACACGTTCTCCCTCACACACACACTCTCCCTCACACACACACTCTGCCTCACACACACGTTCTCCCTCACACACCCACTCTCCGTCACACACACTCTGCCTCACACACACACTCTCCCTCACACACACACTCTCCCTCACACACACACTCTGCCTCACACACACGTTCTCCCTCACACACACGCTCTCCCTCACACACACACTCTGCCTCACACACACACTCTCCCTCACACACACACTCTCCCTCACACACACTCTCTGCCTCACACACACACTCTGCCTCACACACACGCTCTCCCTCACACACACACTCTCCCTCACACACACACTCTGCCTCACACACACTCTCTCCCTCACACACACACTCTCCCTCACACACACCCTCTCCCTCACACACACGCTCTCCCTCACATACACAATCTGCCTCACACACACCCTCTCCCTCACACACACACTCTCCCTCACACACACACTCTCCCTCACACACACACTCTCCCTCACACACACCCTCTCCCTCACACACACCCTCTCCCTCACACACACGCTCTCCCTCACACACACACTCTCCCTCACACACACCCTCTCCCTCACACACACTCTCTCCCTCACACACACACTCTCCCTCACACACACACTCTGCCTCACACACACACTCCCCCTCACACACACACTCTCCCTCACACACACACTCTCCCTCACACACACTCTCCCCCTCACACACACCCTCTCCCTCACACACACGCTCTCCCTCACATACACAATCTGCCTCACACACACTCTCCCTCACACACACACTCTCCCTCACACACACACTCTCCCTCACACACACACTCTCCCTCACACACACACTCTGCCTCACACACACGCTCTCCCTCACACACACACTCTGCCTCACACACACACTCTCCGTCACACAGACTCTGCCTCACACACAAACTCTCCCTCACACACACACTCTCCCTCACACACACACACTCCCTCACACACACAATCTCCCTCACACACACACTCTCCCTCACACACACGCTCTCCCTCACACACACACTCTGCCTCACACACACACTCTCCGTCACACACACTCTGCCTCACACACACACTCTCCCTCACACACACTCTCTCCCTCACACACACACTCTCCCTCACACACACACACTCCCTCACACACACGCTCTCCCTCACACACACACTCTCCCTCACACACACACTGCCTCACACACACTCTGCCTCACACACACAATCTCCCTCACACACACACTCTCCCTCACACACACGCTCTCCCTCACACACACACTCTGCCTCACACACACACTCTCCCTCACACACACTCTCTCCCTCACACACACACTCTCCCTCACACACACACTCTCCCTCACACACACACTCTCCCTCACACACACTCTCTCCCTCACACACACACTCTCCGTCACACACACTCTCCCTCACACACACTCTCTCCCTCACACACACACTCTCCCTCACACACACACACTCCCTCACACACACGCTCTCCCTCACACACACACTCTCCCTCACACACACACTGCCTCACACACACTCTCCCTCACACACACACACTGCCTCACACACACTCTCCCTCACACACACACTCTGCCTCACACACACTCTCCCTCACACACACACACTGCCTCACACACACTCTCCCTCACACACACGCTCTCCCTCACACACACACTCTGCCTCACACACACACTCTGCCTCACACACACACTCTCCCTCACACACACACTCTCCCTCACACACACACTCTCCCTCACACACACACTCTCCCTCACACACACTCTCCCTCACACACACTCTCCCTCACACACACACTCTCCCTCACACACACACTCTCCCTCACACACACTCTCCCTCACACACACACTCCCTCACACACACGCTCTCCCTCACACACACACTCTCCCTCACACACACACTGCCTCACACACACTCTCCCTCACACACACACACTGCCTCACACACACTCTCCCTCACACACACACTCTGCCTCACACACACGCTTTCCCTCACACACACGCGCTCCCTCACACACACGCTCTCCCTCACACACACACACTCCCTCACACACACACGCTCTCCCTCACACACACACTCTCCCTCACACACACACTCTCCCTCACACACACACTCTCCCTCACACACACACTGCCTCACACACACTCTCTCCCTCACACACACACTCTGCCTCACACACACACTCTCCCTCACACACACACTCTCCCTCACACACACACTCTCCCTCACACACACACTCTGCCTCACACACACACTCTCCCTCACACACACACTCTCCGTCACACACACACTCTCCCTCACACACACACTCTCCCTCACACACACACTCTGCCTCACACACACACTCTCCCTCACACACACACTCTGCCTCACTCACACACTCTGCCTCACACACACGCTTTCCCTCACACACACGCGCTCCCTCACACACACGCTCTCCCTCACACACACACACTCCCTCACACACACGCTGTCCCTCACACACACACTCTCCCTCACACACACACTCTCCCTCACACACACACTCTCCCTCACACACACACTCTCCCTCACACACACACTGCCTCACACACACTCTCTCCCTCACACACACACTCTCCCTCACACACACGCTCTCCCTCACACACACGCTCTCCCTCACACACACACTCTCCCTCACACACACACACTCCCTCACACACACGCTCTCCCTCACACACACGCTCTCCCTCACACACACGCTCTCCCTCACACACACACTCTCCCTCACACACACTCTCTCCTTCACACACACGCTCTCCCTCACACACACGCTCTACCTCACACACACACTCTCCCTCACACACACACTCTCCCTCACACACACTCTCTCCCTCACACACACTCTCTCCCTCACACACACGCTCTCCCTCACACACACACTCTCCCTCACACACACTCTCTCCCTCACACACACGCTCTCCCTCACACACACACTCTCCCTCACACACACACTCTCCCTCACACACACACTCTCCCTCACACACACACTCTCCCTCACACACACACTCTCCCTCACACACACACTCTCCCTCACACACACACTCTCCCTCACACACACACTCTCCCTCACACACACACTCTCCCTCACACACACACTCCCTCACACACACACTCTCCCTCACACACAAACTCTCCCTCACACACACACTCTCCCTCACACACACACTCTCCCTCACACACACACTCTCCCTCACACACACACTCTCCCTCACACACACACACTCTCCCTCACACACACACTCTCCCTCACACACACTCTGCCTCACACACACACTCTCCGTCACACACACTCTGCCTCACACACACACTCTCCCTCACACACACACTCTGCCTCACACACACGCTCTCCCTCACACACACGCTCTCCCTCACACACACAATCTCCCTCACACACACACTCTGCCTCACACACACACTCTCCCTCACACACACACTCTGCCTCACACACACACTCTTCCTTACACTCACACCCTCCCTCACACACACTCTCTCCCTCACACACACACTCTCCCTCACACACACACTCTCCCTCACACACACACTCTGCCTCACACACACACTCTCCCTCACACACACACTCTCCCTCACACACAAACTCTGCCTCACACACACACTCTCCCTCACACACACACTCTCCCTCACACACAAACTCTGCCTCACACACACACTCTCCCTCACACACACACTCTCCCTCACACACACACTCTCCCTCACACACACACTCTCCCTTACACACACACTCTGCCTCACACACACACTCTCCCTCACACACACACTCTCCCTCACACACAAACTCTGCCTCACTCACACACTCTCCCTCACACACAAACTCTGCCTCACACACACACTCCCTCACACACACACTCTCCCTCACACACAAACTCTCCCTCACACACACACTCTCCCTCACACACAAACTCTGCCTCACACACACACTCTCCCTCACACACACACTCTCCCTCACACACACACTCTGCCTCACACACACACTCTCCCTCACACACACACTCTCCCTCACACACAAACTCTGCCTCACACACACACTCTCCCTCACACACACACTCTCCCTCACACACAAACTCTGCCTCACACACACACTCTCCCTCACACACACACTCTCCCTCACACACACACTCTCCCTCACACACACACTCTCCCTTACACACACACTCTGCCTCACACACACACTCTCCCTCACACACACACTCTCCCTCACACACAAACTCTGCCTCACTCACACACTCTCCCTCACACACAAACTCTGCCTCACACACACACTCTCCCTCACACACAAACTCTGCCTCACACACACACTCTCCCTCACACACACACTCTCCCTCACACACACACTCTCCCTCACACACAAACTCTGCCTCACTCACACACTCTCCCTCACACACAAACTCTGCCTCACACACACACTCTCCCTCACACACACACTCTCCCTCACACACACACTCTCCCTCACACACACACTCTCCCTCACACACACACTCTCCCTCACACACACACTCTGCCTCACACACACGCCCTCCCTCACACACACACTCTCCCTCACACACACGCTCTCCCTCACACACACACTCTCCCTCACACACACTCTCTCCCTCACACACACACTCTCCCTCACACACACACTCTCCCTCACACACACTCTCTCCCTCACACACACACTCTCCCTCACACACACACTCTCCCTCACACACAAACTCTGCCTCACACACACACTCTGCCTCACACACACACTCTGCCTTACACACACGCTCTCCCTCACACACACACTCTGCCTCACACACACACTCTCCGTCACACACACTCTGCCTCACACACACACTCTCCCTCACACACACACTCTGCCTCACACACACGCTCTCCCTCACACACACGCTCTCCCTCACACACACAATCTCCCTCACACACACACTCTGCCTCACACACACACTCTCCCTCACACACACACTCTGCCTCACACACACACTCTTCCTTACACTCACACCCTCCCTCACACACACTCTCTCCCTCACACACACACTCTCCCTCACACACACACTCTCCCTCACACACACACTCTGCCTCACACACACACTCTCCCTCACACACACACTCTCCCTCACACACAAACTCTGCCTCACACACACACTCTCCCTCACACACACACTCTCCCTCACACACAAACTCTGCCTCACACACACACTCTCCCTCACACACACACTCTCCCTCACACACACACTCTCCCTCACACACACACTCTCCCTTACACACACACTCTGCCTCACACACACACTCTCCCTCACACACACACTCTCCCTCACACACAAACTCTGCCTCACTCACACACTCTCCCTCACACACAAACTCTGCCTCACACACACACTCTCCCTCACACACAAACTCTGCCTCACACACACACTCTCCCTCACACACACACTCTCCCTCACACACACACTCTCCCTCACACACAAACTCTGCCTCACTCACACACTCTCCCTCACACACAAACTCTGCCTCACACACACACTCTCCCTCACACACACACTCTCCCTCACACACACACTCTCCCTCACACACACACTCTCCCTCACACACACACTCTCCCTCACACACACACTCTCCCTCACACACACACTCTGCCTCACACACACGCCCTCCCTCACACACACACTCTGCCTCACACACACACTCTGCCTCACACACACACTCTGCCTCACACACACACTCTCCCTCACACACACACTCTCCCTCACACACACGCTCTCCCTCACACACACACTCTCCCTCACACACACGCTCTCCCTCACACACACACTCTCCCTCACACACACTCTCTCCCTCACACACACACTCTCCCTCACACACACACTCTCCCTCACACACACTCTCTCCCTCACACACACACTCTCCCTCACACACACACTCTCCCTCACACACAAACTCTGCCTCACACACACACTCTGCCTCACACACACACTCTGCCTTACACACACGCTCTCCCTCACACACACACTCTGCCTCACACACACACTCTCCGTCACACACACTCTGCCTCACACACACACTCTCCCTCACACACACACTCTGCCTCACACACACGCTCTCCCTCACACACACGCTCTCCCTCACACACACGCTCTCCCTCACACACACAATCTCCCTCACACACACACTCTGCCTCACACACACAGTCTCCCTCACACACACACTCTGCCTCACACACACACTCTCCCTCACACTCACACCCTCCCTCACACACACTCTCTCCCTCACACACACACTCTCCCTCACACACACACTCTCCCTCACACACACACTCTGCCTCACACACACACTCTCCCTCACACAATAACTCTCCCTCACACACAAACTCTGCCTCACACACACACTCTCCCTCACACACACACTCTCCCTCACACACAAACTCTGCCTCACACACACACTCTCCCTCACACACACACTCTCCCTCACACACACACTCTCCCTCACACACACACTCTCCCTTACACACACACTCTGCCTCACACACACACTCTCCCTCACACACACACTCTCCCTCACACACAAACTCTGCCTCACTCACACACTCTCCCTCACACACAAACTCTGCCTCACACACACACTCTCCCTCACACACAAACTCTGCCTCACACACACACTCTCCCTCACATACACGCTCTCCCTCACACACACACTCTGCCTCACACACACGCCCTCCCTCACACACACACTCTGCCTCACACACACACTCTGCCTCACACACACACTCTGCCTCACACACACACTCTCCCTCACACACACGCTCTCCCTCACACACACGCTCTCCCTCACACACACGCTCTCCCTCACACACACACTCTCCCTCACACACATTCTCTCCCTCACACACACACTCTCCCTCACACACACACTCTCCCTCACACACACTCTCTCCCTCACACACACACTCTCCCTCACACACACACTCTCCCTCACACACACGCTCTCCCTCACACCCACGCTCTCCCTCACACACACGCTCTCCCTCACACACACACTCTCCCTCACACACACACTCTGCCTCACACACACATTCTGCCTCACACACACTCTCTCCCTCACACACACACTCTGCCTCACACACACTCTCTCCCTCACACACACGCTCTCCCTCACACACACTCTCTCCCTCACACACACACTCGGCCTCACACACACACTCTCCCTCACACACACACTCTCCCTCACACACACGCTCTCCCTCACACACACTCTCTCCCTCACACACACGCTCTCCCTCACACACACGCCCGCCCTCACACACACACTCTCCCTCACACACACACTCTGCCTCACACACACTCTCTCCCTCACACACACGCTCTCCCTCACACACACACTCTCCCTCACACACACACTCTGCCTCACACACACTCTCCCTCACACACACACTCTCCCTCACACACACGCTCTCCCTCACACGCACACTCTGCCTCACACACACACTCTCCCTCACACACACACTCTCTCCCTCACACACATGCTCTCCCTCACACACACGCCCTCCCTCACACACACACTCTCCCTCACACACACACTCTCCCTCACACACACTCTCTCCCTCACACACACTCTCTCCCTCACACACACACTCTCCCTCACACACACACTCTCCCTCACACACACAGCCCTCCCTCACACACACACTCTGCCTCACACACACACTCTGCCTCACACACACACTCTCCCTCACACACACACTCTCCCTCACACACACACTCTCCCTCACACACACGCCCTCCCTCACACACACACTCTGCCTCACACACACACTCTGCCTCACACACACACTCTCCCTCACACACACACTCTGCCTCACACACACACTCTCCCTCACACACACTCTCCCTCACACACACACTCTGCCTCACACACACACTCTCCCTCACACACACACTCTCCCTCACACACACACTCTCCCTCACACACACACTCTGCCTCACACACACACTCTCCCTCACACACACTCTCCCTCACACACACACTCTCCCTCACATACACACTCTCCCTCACACACAAACTCTCCCTCACACACACACTCTCCCTCACACACACGCTCTCCCTCACACACACACACTGCCTCACACACACGCTCTCCCTCACATACACAATCTGCCTCACACACACCCTCTCCCTCACACACACACTCTCCCTCACACACACACTCTCCCTCACACACACACTCTCCCTCACACACACCCTCTCCCTCACACACACCCTCTCCCTCACACACACGCTCTCCCTCACACACACACTCTCCCTCACACACACCCTCTCCCTCACACACACTCTCTCCCTCACACACACACTCTCCCTCACACACACACTCTGCCTCACACACACACTCCCCCTCACACACACACTCTCCCTCACACACACACTCTCCCTCACACACACTCTCCCCCTCACACACACCCTCTCCCTCACACACACGCTCTCCCTCACATACACAATCTGCCTCACACACACTCTCCCTCACACACACACTCTCCCTCACACACACACTCTCCCTCACACACACACTCTCCCTCACACACACACTCTGCCTCACACACACGCTCTCCCTCACACACACACTCTGCCTCACACACACACTCTCCGTCACACAGACTCTGCCTCACACACAAACTCTCCCTCACACACACACTCTCCCTCACACACACACACTCCCTCACACACACAATCTCCCTCACACACACACTCTCCCTCACACACACGCTCTCCCTCACACACACACTCTGCCTCACACACACACTCTCCGTCACACACACTCTGCCTCACACACACACTCTCCCTCACACACACTCTCTCCCTCACACACACACTCTCCCTCACACACACACACTCCCTCACACACACGCTCTCCCTCACACACACACTCTCCCTCACACACACACTGCCTCACACACACTCTGCCTCACACACACAATCTCCCTCACACACACACTCTCCCTCACACACACGCTCTCCCTCACACACACACTCTGCCTCACACACACACTCTCCCTCACACACACTCTCTCCCTCACACACACACTCTCCCTCACACACACACTCTCCCTCACACACACACTCTCCCTCACACACACTCTCTCCCTCACACACACACTCTCCGTCACACACACTCTCCCTCACACACACTCTCTCCCTCACACACACACTCTCCCTCACACACACACACTCCCTCACACACACGCTCTCCCTCACACACACACTCTCCCTCACACACACACTGCCTCACACACACTCTCCCTCACACACACACACTGCCTCACACACACTCTCCCTCACACACACACTCTCCCTCACACACACTCTCTCCCTCACACACACACTCTCCGTCACACACACTCTCCCTCACACACACACTCTCCCTCACACACACGCTCTCCCTCACACACACACTCTGCCTCACACACACACTCTGCCTCACACACACACTCTCCCTCACACACACACTCTCCCTCACACACACATTCTCCCTCACACACACACTCTCCCTCACACACACTCTCCCTCACACACACTCTCCCTCACACACACACTCTCCCTCACACACACACTCTCCCTCACACACACTCTCCCTCACACACACACTCCCTCACACACACGCTCTCCCTCACACACACACTCTCCCTCACACACACACTGCCTCACACACACTCTCCCTCACACACACACACTGCCTCACACACACTCTCCCTCACACACACACTCTGCCTCACACACACGCTTTCCCTCACACACACGCGCTCCCTCACACACACGCTCTCCCTCACACACACACACTCCCTCACACACACGCTCTCCCTCACACACACACTCTCCCTCACACACACACTCTCCCTCACACACACACTCTCCCTCACACACACACTGCCTCACACACACTCTCTCCCTCACACACACACTCTGCCTCACACACACACTCTCCCTCACACACACACTCTCCCTCACACACACACTCTCCCTCACACACACACTCTGCCTCACACACACACTCTCCCTCACACACACACTCTCCGTCACACACACACTCTCCCTCACACACACACTCTCCCTCACACACACACTCTGCCTCACACACACACTCTCCCTCACACACACACTCTGCCTCACTCACACACTCTGCCTCACACACACGCTTTCCCTCACACACACGCGCTCCCTCACACACACGCTCTCCCTCACACACACACACTCCCTCACACACACGCTGTCCCTCACACACACACTCTCCCTCACACACACACTCTCCCTCACACACACACTCTCCCTCACACACACACTCTCCCTCACACACACACTGCCTCACACACACTCTCTCCCTCACACACACACTCTCCCTCACACACACGCTCTCCCTCACACACACGCTCTCCCTCACACACACACTCTCCCTCACACACACACACTCCCTCACACACACGCTCTCCCTCACACACACGCTCTCCCTCACACACACGCTCTCCCTCACACACACACTCTCCCTCACACACACTCTCTCCTTCACACACACGCTCTCCCTCACACACACGCTCTACCTCACACACACACTCTCCCTCACACACACACTCTCCCTCACACACACTCTCTCCCTCACACACACTCTCTCCCTCACACACACGCTCTCCCTCACACACACACTCTCCCTCACACACACTCTCTCCCTCACACACACGCTCTCCCTCACACACACACTCTCCCTCACACACACACTCTCCCTCACACACACACTCTCCCTCACACACACACTCTCCCTCACACACACACTCTCCCTCACACACACACTCTCCCTCACACACACACTCTCCCTCACACACACACTCTCCCTCACACACACACTCTCCCTCACACACACACTCCCTCACACACACACTCTCCCTCACACACAAACTCTCCCTCACACACACACTCTCCCTCACACACACACTCTCCCTCACACACACACTCTCCCTCACACACACACTCTCCCTCACACACACACACTCTCCCTCACACACACACTCTCCCTCACACACAAACTCTGCCTCACACACACACTCTGCCTCACACACACACTCTGCCTTACACACACGCTCTGCCTCACACACACACTCTCCGTCACACACACTCTGCCTCACACACACACTCCCTGCCTCACACACACACTCTCCCTCACACACACACTCTGCCTCACACACACACTCTCCGTCACACACACTCTGCCTCACACACACACTCTCCCTCACACACACACTCTGCCTCACACACACGCTCTCCCTCACACACACGCTCTCCCTCACACACACAATCTCCCTCACACACACACTCTGCCTCACACACACACTCTCCCTCACACACACACTCTGCCTCACACACACACTCTTCCTTACACTCACACCCTCCCTCACACACACTCTCTCCCTCACACACACACTCTCCCTCACACACACACTCTCCCTCACACACACACTCTGCCTCACACACACACTCTCCCTCACACACACACTCTCCCTCACACACAAACTCTGCCTCACACACACACTCTCCCTCACACACACACTCTCCCTCACACACAAACTCTGCCTCACACACACACTCTCCCTCACACACACACTCTCCCTCACACACACACTCTCCCTCACACACACACTCTCCCTTACACACACACTCTGCCTCACACACACACTCTCCCTCACACACACACTCTCCCTCACACACAAACTCTGCCTCACTCACACACTCTCCCTCACACACAAACTCTGCCTCACACACACACTCCCTCACACACACACTCTCCCTCACACACAAACTCTCCCTCACACACACACTCTCCCTCACACACAAACTCTGCCTCACACACACACTCTCCCTCACACACACACTCTCCCTCACACACACACTCTGCCTCACACACACACTCTCCCTCACACACACACTCTCCCTCACACACAAACTCTGCCTCACACACACACTCTCCCTCACACACACACTCTCCCTCACACACAAACTCTGCCTCACACACACACTCTCCCTCACACACACACTCTCCCTCACACACACACTCTCCCTCACACACACACTCTCCCTTACACACACACTCTGCCTCACACACACACTCTCCCTCACACACACACTCTCCCTCACACACAAACTCTGCCTCACTCACACACTCTCCCTCACACACAAACTCTGCCTCACACACACACTCTCCCTCACACACAAACTCTGCCTCACACACACACTCTCCCTCACACACACACTCTCCCTCACACACACACTCTCCCTCACACACAAACTCTGCCTCACTCACACACTCTCCCTCACACACAAACTCTGCCTCACACACACACTCTCCCTCACACACACACTCTCCCTCACACACACACTCTCCCTCACACACACACTCTCCCTCACACACACACTCTCCCTCACACACACACTCTGCCTCACACACACGCCCTCCCTCACACACACACTCTCCCTCACACACACGCTCTCCCTCACACACACACTCTCCCTCACACACACTCTCTCCCTCACACACACACTCTCCCTCACACACACACTCTCCCTCACACACACTCTCTCCCTCACACACACACTCTCCCTCACACACACACTCTCCCTCACACACAAACTCTGCCTCACACACACACTCTGCCTCACACACACACTCTGCCTTACACACACGCTCTCCCTCACACACACACTCTGCCTCACACACACACTCTCCGTCACACACACTCTGCCTCACACACACACTCTCCCTCACACACACACTCTGCCTCACACACACGCTCTCCCTCACACACACGCTCTCCCTCACACACACGCTCTCCCTCACACACACAATCTCCCTCACACACACACTCTGCCTCACACACACACTCTCCCTCACACACACACTCTGCCTCACACACACACTCTCCCTCACACTCACCCCTCCCTCACACACACACTCTCCCTCACACACACTCTCTCCCTCACACACACGCTCTCCCTCACACACACACTCTCCCTCACACACACACTCTCCCTCACACACACACTCTCCCTCACACACACACTCTCCCTCACACACACACTCTCCCTCACACACACACTCTCCCTCACACACACACTCTCCCTCACACACACACTCTCCCTCACACACACACTCTCCCTCACACACACACTCCCTCACACACACACTCTCCCTCACACACAAACTCTCCCTCACACACACACTCTCCCTCACACACACACTCTCCCTCACACACACACTCTCCCTCACACACACACTCTCCCTCACACACACACACTCTCCCTCACACACACACTCTCCCTCACACACAAACTCTGCCTCACACACACACTCTGCCTCACACACACACTCTGGCCTTACACACACGCTCTCCCTCACACACACACTCTGCCTCACACACACACTCTCCGTCACACACACTCTGCCTCACACACACACTCTCCCTCACACACACACTCTGCCTCACACACACGCTCTCCCTCACACACACGCTCTCCCTCACACACACAATCTCCCTCACACACACACTCTGCCTCACACACACACTCTCCCTCACACACACACTCTGCCTCACACACACACTCTTCCTTACACTCACACCCTCCCTCACACACACTCTCTCCCTCACACACACACTCTCCCTCACACACACACTCTCCCTCACACACACACTCTGCCTCACACACACACTCTCCCTCACACACACACTCTCCCTCACACACAAACTCTGCCTCACACACACACTCTCCCTCACACACACACTCTCCCTCACACACAAACTCTGCCTCACACACACACTCTCCCTCACACACACACTCTCCCTCACACACACACTCTCCCTCACACACACACTCTCCCTTACACACACACTCTGCCTCACACACACACTCTCCCTCACACACACACTCTCCCTCACACACAAACTCTGCCTCACTCACACACTCTCCCTCACACACAAACTCTGCCTCACACACACACTCTCCCTCACACACAAACTCTGCCTCACACACACACTCTCCCTCACACACACACTCTCCCTCACACACACACTCTCCCTCACACACAAACTCTGCCTCACTCACACACTCTCCCTCACACACAAACTCTGCCTCACACACACACTCTCCCTCACACACACACTCTCCCTCACACACACACTCTCCCTCACACACACACTCTCCCTCACACACACACTCTCCCTCACACACACACTCTCCCTCACACACACACTCTGCCTCACACACACGCCCTCCCTCACACACACACTCTGCCTCACACACACACTCTGCCTCACACACACACTCTGCCTCACACACACACTCTCCCTCACACACACACTCTCCCTCACACACACGCTCTCCCTCACACACACACTCTCCCTCACACACACGCTCTCCCTCACACACACACTCTCCCTCACACACACTCTCTCCCTCACACACACACTCTCCCTCACACACACACTCTCCCTCACACACACTCTCTCCCTCACACACACACTCTCCCTCACACACACACTCTCCCTCACACACAAACTCTGCCTCACACACACACTCTGCCTCACACACACACTCTGCCTTACACACACGCTCTCCCTCACACACACACTCTGCCTCACACACACACTCTCCGTCACACACACTCTGCCTCACACACACACTCTCCCTCACACACACACTCTGCCTCACACACACGCTCTCCCTCACACACACGCTCTCCCTCACACACACGCTCTCCCTCACACACACAATCTCCCTCACACACACACTCTGCCTCACACACACACTCTCCCTCACACACACACTCTGCCTCACACACACACTCTCCCTCACACTCACACCCTCCCTCACACACACTCTCTCCCTCACACACACACTCTCCCTCACACACACACTCTCCCTCACACACACACTCTGCCTCACACACACACTCTCCCTCACACACACACTCTCCCTCACACACAAACTCTGCCTCACACACACACTCTCCCTCACACACACACTCTCCCTCACACACACACTCTCCCTCACACACACACTCTCCCTCACACACACACTCTCCCTCACACACACACTCTCCCTTACACACACACTCTGCCTCACACACACACTCTCCCTCACACACACACTCTCCCTCACACACAAACTCTGCCTCACTCACACACTCTCCCTCACACACAAACTCTGCCTCACACACACACTCTCCCTCACACACAAACTCTGCCTCACACACACACTCTCCCTCACACACACACTCTCCCTCACACACACACTCTCCCTCACACACAAACTCTGCCTCACTCACACACTCTCCCTCACACACAAACTCTGCCTCACACACACACTCTCCCTCACACACACACTCTCCCTCACATACACGCTCTCCCTCACACACACACTCTGCCTCACACACACGCCCTCCCTCACACACACACTCTGCCTCACACACACACTCTGCCTCACACACACACTCTGCCTCACACACACACTCTCCCTCACACACACGCTCTCCCTCACACACACGCTCTCCCTCACACACACGCTCTCCCTCACACACACACTCTCCCTCACACACACTCTCTCCCTCACACACACACTCTCCCTCACACACACACTCTCCCTCACACACACTCTCTCCCTCACACACACACTCTCCCTCACACACACACTCTCCCTCACACACACACTCTCCCTCACACACACGCTCTCCCTCACACCCACGCTCTCCCTCACACACACGCTCTCCCTCACACACACACTCTCCCTCACACACACACTCTGCCTCACACACACATTCTGCCTCACACACACTCTCTCCCTCACACACACACTCTGCCTCACACACACTCTCTCCCTCACACACACGCTCTCCCTCACACACACTCTCTCCCTCACACACACACTCGGCATCACACACACACTCTCCCTCACACACACACTCTCCCTCACACACACGCTCTCCCTCACACACACTCTCTCCCTCACACACACGCTCTCTCTCACACACACGCCCGCCCTCACACACACACTCTCCCTCACACACACACTCTGCCTCACACACACTCTCTCCCTCACACACACGCTCTCCCTCACACACACACTCTCCCTCACACACACACTCTGCCTCACACACACTCTCCCTCACACACACACTCTCCCTCACACACACGCTCTCCCTCACACGCACACTCTGCCTCACACACACACTCTCCCTCACACACACACTCTCTCCCTCACACACATGCTCTCCCTCACACACACGCCCTCCCTCACACACACACTCTCCCTCACACACACACTCTCCCTCACACACACTCTCTCCCTCACACACACTCTCTCCCTCACACACACACTCTCCCTCACACACACACTCTCCCTCACACACACAGCCCTCCCTCACACACACACTCTGCCTCACACACACACTCTGCCTCACACACACACTCTCCCTCACACACACACTCTCCCTCACACACACACTCTCCCTCACACACACGCCCTCCCTCACACACACACTCTGCCTCACACACACACTCTGCCTCACACACACACTCTCCCTCACACACACACTCTGCCTCACACACACACTCTCCCTCACACACACTCTCCCTCACACACACACTCTCCCTCACATACACACTCTCCCTCACACACAAACTCTCCCTCACACACACACTCTCCCTCACACACACGCTCTCCCTCACACACACACACTGCCTCACACACACACTCTCCCTCACACACACACACTCCCTCACACACACTCTCCGTCACACACACTCTGCCTCACACACACACTCTCCCTCACACACACACTCTCCCTCACACACACTCTCTCCCTCACACACACACTCTCCCTCACACACACACTCTCCCTCACACACACACTCTCCCTCACACACACACTCTGCCTCACACACACACTCTCCCTCACACACACACTCTCCCTCACACACACACTCTCCCTCACACACACTCTCTCCCTCACACACACACTCTCCCTCACACACACACTCTCCCTCACACACACACTCTCCCTCACACACACACTCTCCCTCACACACACTCTCTCCCTCACACACACACTCTGCCTCACACACACACTCTCCCTCACACACACACTCTCCCTCACACACACTCTCTCCCTCACACACACACTCTCCCTCACACACACACTCTCCCTCACACACACACTCTCCCTCACACACACACTCTCCCTCACACACACACTCTGCCTCACACACACACTCTCCCTCACACACACGCTCTCCCTCACACACACACTCTCCCTCACACACACTCTCTCCCTCACACACGCACTCTCCCTCACACACACACTCTCCCTCACACACACGCTCTCCCTCACACACACACTCTCCCTCACACACGCACTCTCCCTCACACACACACTCTCCCTCACACACACACTCTCCCTCACACACACACTCTCCCTCACACACACGCTCTCCCTCACACACACACACACACGCTCTCCCTCACACACACGCTCTCCCTCACACACACACTCTCCCTCACACACACGCTCTCCCTCACACACACACACACACGCTCTCCCTCACACACACGCTCTCCCTCACACACACTCTCTCCCTCACACACACACTCTGCCTCACACACACACTCTCTCTCACACACACTCTCTCCCTCACACACACACTCTGCCTCACACACAAACTCTGCCTCACACACACACTCTGCCTCACACACACACTCTCCCTCACACACACACTCTGCCTCACATACACACTCTCCCTCACACACACACTCTCCCTCACACACACACTCTCCCTCACACACACGCTCTCCCTCACACACACACTCTCCCTCACACACACGCTCTCCCTCACACACAAACTCTCCCTCACACACACACTCTGCCTCACACACACACTCTCCCTCAAAGACACACTCTCCCTCACACACACTCTCTGCCTCACACACACACTCTCCCTCACACACACACTCTCCCTCACACACACACTCTCCCTCACACACACGGTCTCCCTCACACACACACTCTCCCTCACACACACGCTCTCCCTCACACACACACTCTCCCTCACACACACTCTCTCCCTCACACACACACTCTCCCTCACACACACACTCTCCCTCACACACACTCTCTCCCTCACACACACACTCTCCCTCACACACACACTCTCCCTCACACACACACTCTCCCTCACACACACGCTCTCCCTCACACACACGCTCTCCCTCACACACACGCTCTCCCTCACACACACACTCTCCCTCACACACACACTCTGCCTCACACACACATTCTGCCTCACACACACTCTCTCCCTCACACACACACTCTGCCTCACACACACTCTCTCCCTCACACACACGCTCTCCCTCACACACACTCTCTCCCTCACACACACACTCGGCCTCACACACACACTCTGCCTCACACACACTCTCCCTCACACACACGCTCTCCCTCACACACACGCTCTCCCTCACACACACTCTCTCCCTCACACACACGCTCTCCCTCACACACACGCCCTCCCTCACACACACACTCTCCCTCACACACACACTCTCCCTCACACACACTCTCTCCCTCACACACACTCTCTCCCTCACACACACACTCTCCCTCACACACACGCTCTCCCTCACACACACGCCCTCCCTCACACACACACTCTGCCTCACACACACACTCTCCCTCACACACACACTCTCCCTCACACACACACTCTCCCTCACACACACACTCTGCCTCACACACACACTCTCCCTCACACACACTCTCCCTCACACACACACTCTCCCTCACACACACACTCTCCCTCACACACAAACTCTCCCTCACACACACACTCTCCCTCACACACACGCTCTCCCTCACACACACACTCTGCCTCACACACACGCTCTCCCTCACACACACTCTCTCCCTCACACACACACTCTGCCTCACACACACACTCTCTCTCACACACACTCTCTCCCTCACACACACACTCTCCCTCACACACAAACTCTCCCTCACACACACACTCTCCCTCACACACACGCTCTCCCTCACACACACACACTGCCTCACACACACACTCTCCCTCACACACACACACTCCCTCACACACACTCTCCGTCACACACACTCTGCCTCACACACACACTCTCCTCACACACACACTCTCCCTCACACACACTCTCTCCCTCACACACACACTCTCCCTCACACACACACTCTCCCTCACACACACACTCTCCCTCACACACACACTCTGCCTCACACACACACTCTCCCTCACACACACACTCTCCCTCACACACACACTCTCCCTCACACACACTCTCTCCCTCACACACACACTCTCCCTCACACACACACTCTCCCTCACACACACACTCTCCCTCACACACAAACTCTGCCTCACACACACACTCTCCCTCACACACACACTCTGCCTCACACACACACTCTCCCTCACACACACACTCTGCCTCACACACACACTCTCCCTCACACTCACACCCTCCCTCACACACACTCTCTCCCTCACACACACACTCTCCCTCACACACACACTCTCCCTCACACACACACTCTGCCTCACACACACACTCTCCCTCACACACACACTCTCCCTCACACACAAACTCTGCCTCACACACACACTCTGCCTCACACACACACTCTCCCTCACACACACACTCTCCCTCACACACAATCTCTGCCTCACTCACACACTCTCCCTCACACACAAACTCTGCCTCACACTCACACTCTCCCTCACACACAAACTCTGCCTCACACACACACTCTCCCTCACACACACACTCTCCCTCACACACACACTCTCCCTCACACACACACTCTCCCTCACACACACACTCTCCCTCACACACACACTCTCCCTCACACACAAACTCTGCCTCACACACACACTCTGCCTCACACACACACTCTCCCTCACACACACACTCTCCCTCACACACAATCTCTGCCTCACTCACACACTCTCCCTCACACACAAACTCTGCCTCACACACACACTCTCCCTCACACACAAACTCTCCCTCACACACACACTCTCCCTCACACACACACTCTCCCTCACACACACACTCTCCCTCACACACACACTCTCCCTCACACACACACTCTCCCTCACACACAAACTCTCCCTCACACACACACTCTCCCTCACACACACACTCTCCCTCACACACAAACTCTCCCTCACACACAAACTCTCCCTCACACACACACTCTCCCTCACACACACACTCTCCCTCACACACACACTCTCCCTCACACACACACTCTCCCTCACACACAATCTCTGCCTCACTCACACACTCTCCCTCACACACAAACTCTGCCTCACACACACTCTCTCCCTCACACACACACTCTCCCTCACACACACACTCTGCCTCACACACACACTCTCCCTCACACACACACTCTCCCTCACACACACACTCTGCCTCACACACACACTCTCCCTCACACACAATCTCTGCCTCACTCACACACTCTCCCTCACACACAAACTCTGCCTCACTCACACACTCTCCCTCACACACAAACTCTGCCTCACACACACACTCTCCCTCACACACACACTCTCCCTCACACACACGCTCTCCCTCACACACACACTCTGCCTCACACACACGCCCTCCCTCACACACACACTCTGCCTCACACACACACTCTGCCTCACACACACACTCTGCCTCACACACACACTCTCCCTCACACACACACTCTCCCTCACACACACGCTCTCCCTCACACACACACTCTCCCTCACACACACGCTCTCCCTCACACACACACTCTCCCTCACACACACTCTCTCCCTCACACACACACTCTCCCTCACACACACACTCTCCCTCACACACACTCTCTCCCTCACACACACACTCTCCCTCACACACACACTCTCCCTCACACACACACTCTCCCTCACACACACACTCTCCCTCACACACACACTCTGCCTCACACACACACTCTCCCTCACACACAATCTCTGCCTCACTCACACACTCTCCCTCACACACAAACTCTGCCTCACTCACACACTCTCCCTCACACACAAACTCTGCCTCACACACACACTCTCCCTCACACACACACTCTCCCTCACACACACGCTCTCCCTCACACACACGCTCTCCCTCACACACACACTCTCCCTCACACACACACTCTCCCTCACACACACACTCTGCTTCACACACACATTCTGCCTCACACACACTCTCTCCCTCACACACACACTCTGACTCACACACACTCTCTCCCTCACACACACGCTCTCCCTCACACACACTCTCTCCCTCACACACACACTCGGCCTCACACACACACTCTCCCTCACACACACTCTCTCCCTCACACACACTCGGCCTCACACACACGCTCTCCCTCACACACACGCCCTCCCTCACACACACACTCTCCCTCACACACACACTCTGCCTCACACACACTCTCTCCCTCACACACACGCTCTCCCTCACACACACACTCTCCCTCACACACACGCTCTCCCTCACACACACGCTCTCCCTCACACACACGCCCTCCCTCACACACACACTCTCCCTCACACACACACTCTCCCTCACACACACTCTCTCCCTCACACACACGCTCTCCCTCACACACACGCTCTCCCTCACACACACACTCTCCCTCACACACACACTCTCCCTCACACACACGCTCTCCCTCACACACACGCTCTCCCTCACACACACGCCCTCCCTCACACACACACTCTCCCTCACACACACACTCTCCCTCACACACACACTCTCCCTCACACACACACTCTCCCTCACACACACTCTCTCCCTTACACACACTCTCTCCCTCACACACACACTCTCCCTCACACACACACTCTCCCTCACACACACACTCTGCCTCACACACACACTCTCCCTCACACACACTCTCCCTCACACACACACTCTCCCTCACACACACACTCTCCCTCACACACAAACTCTCCCTCACACACACACTCTCCCTCACACACACGCTCTCCCTCACACACACACTCTGCCTCACACACACTCTCCCTCACACACACACACTCCCTCACACACACTCTCCGTCACACACACTCTGCCTCACACACACACTCTCCCTCACACACACACTCTCCCTCACACACACTCTCTCCCTCACACACACACTCTGCCTCACACACACACTCTCCCTCACACACACTCTCTCCCTCACACACACACTCTCCCTCACACACACACTCTCCCTCACACACACACTCTCCCTCACACACACACTCTCCCTCACACACACACTCTCCCTCACACACACACTCTCCCTCACACACACTCTCTCCCTCACACACACACTCTGCCTCACACACACACTCTCCCTCACACACACTCTCTCCCTCACACACACACTCTCCCTCACACACACACTCTCCCTCACACACAAACTCTCCCTCACACACACACTCTCCCTCACACACACACTCTGCCTCACACACACACTCTCCCTCACACACACGCTCTCCCTCACACACGCGCTCTCCCTCACACACACACTCTCCCTCACACACACGCTCTCCCTCACACACACACTCTGCCTCACACACACACTCTCCGTCACACACACTCTGCCTCACACACACACTCTCCCTCACACACACACTCTCCCTCACACACACTCTCTCCCTCACACACACACTCTCCCTCACACACACACTCTCCCTCACACACACGCTCTCCCTCACACACACTCTCTCCCTCACACACACACTCTCCCTCACACACACTCTCTCCCTCACACACACGCTCTCCCTCACACACACGCTCTCCCTCACACACACACTCTCCCTCACACACACACTCTCCCTCACACACACGCTCTCCCTCACACACACTCTCTCCCTCACACACACACTCTCCCTCACACACACTCTCTCCCTCACACACACGCTCTCCCTCACACACACACTCTCCCTCACACACACTCTCTCCCTCACACACACACTCTCCCTCACACACACTCTCTCCCTCACACACACACTCTCCCTCACACACACGCTCTCCCTCACACACACACTCTGCCTCACACACACACTCTCCGTCACACACACTCTGCCTCACACACACACTCTCCCTCACACACACACTCTCCCTCACACACACTCTCTCCCTCACACACACACTCTCCCTCACACACACGCTCTCCCTCACACACACACTCTCCTTCACACACACGCTCTCCCTCACACACACACTCTGCCTCACACACACACTCTCCGTCACACACACTCTGCCTCACACACACACTCTCTCTCACACACACTCTCTCCCTCACACACACACTCTCCCTCACACACACACTCTGCCTCACACACACACTCTCCCTCACACACACACTCTCCCTCACACACACACTCTGCCTCACACACACACTCTCCCTCACACACACACTCTCCCTCACACACACACTCTGCCTCACACACAAACTCTGCCTCACACACACACTCTCCCTCACACACACTCTCCCTCACACACACTCTCTCCCTCACACACACACTCTGCCTCACACACACACTCTCCCTCACACACACACTCTCCCTCACACACACACTCTCCCTCACACACACTCTCTCCCTCACACACACACTCTCCCTCACACACACACTCTGCCTCACACACACACTCTGCCTCACACACACACTCTCCCTCACACACACACTCTCCCTCACACACACACTCTGCCTCACACACACACTCTCCCTCACACACACACTCTCCCTCACACACAAACTCTGCCTCACACACACGCTCTCCCTCACACACACACTCTCCCTCACACACACACTCTCCCTCACACACACTCTCTGCCTCACACACACACTCTCCCTCACACACACAGTCTCCCTCACACACACACTCTCCCTCACACACACACTCTCCCTCACACACAAACTCTGCCTCACACGCACACTTTCCCTCACACACACACTCTCCCTCACACACACACTCTCCCTCACACACAAACTCTGCCTCACTCACACACTCTCCCTCACACACAAACTCTGCCTCACACACACGCTCTCCCTCACACACACACTCTCCCTCACACACACACTCTGCCTCACACACACACTCTGCCTCACACACACACTCTCCCTCACACACACTCTGCCTCACACACACTCTCCCTCACACACACACTCTCCCTCACACACACACTCTCCCTCACACACACACTCTCACTCACACACACACTCTCCCTCACACACACACTCTCCCTCACACACACGCTCTCCCTCACACACACACTCTGCCTCACACACACACTCTCCGTCACACACACGCTCTCCCTCACACACACACACACACGCTCTCCCTCACACACACGCTCTCCCTCACACACACACTCTCCCTCACACACACGCTCTCCCTCACACACACACTCTGCCTCACACACACACTCTCCGTCACACACACTCTGCCTCACACACACACTCTCTCTCAGACACACTCTCTCCCTCACACACACACTCTGCCTCACACACACACTCTCTCTCACACACACTCTCTCCCTCACACACACACTCTGCCTCACACACAAACTCTGCCTCACACACACACTCTGCCTCACACACACACTCTCCCTCACACACACACTCTGCCTCACATACACACTCTCCCTCACACACACACTCTCCCTCACACACACACTCTGCCTCACATACACACTCTCCCTCACACACACGCTCTCCCTCACACACACACTCTCCCTCACACACACGCTCTCCCTCACACACAAACTCTCCCTCACACACACACTCTGCCTCACACACACACTCTCCCTCACAGACACACTCTCCCTCACGCACACTCTCTGCCTCACACACACACTCTCCCTCACACACACACTCTCCCTCACACACACACTCTCCCTCACACACACTCTCTCCCTCACACACACACTCTGCCTCACACACAAACTCTGCCTCACACACACGCTCTCCCTCACACACACACTCTCCCTCACACACACACTCTCCCTCACACACACTCTCTCCCTCACACACACACTCTGCCTCACACACACACTCTCCCTCACACACAAACTCTGCCTCACACACACGCTCTCCCTCACACACACACTCTCCCTCACACACACACTCTCCCTCACACACACTCTCTGCCTCACACACACACTCTCCCTCACACACACACTCTCCCTCACACACACACTCTCCCTCACACACAAACTCTGCCTCACTCACACACTCTCCCTCACACACAAACTCTGCCTCACACACACACTCTGCCTCACACACACACTCTCCCTCACACACACACTCTCCCTCACACACACGCTCTCCCTCACACACACACTCTCCCTCACACACACGCTCTCCCTCACACACACACTCTCCCTCACACACACACTCTCCCTCACACACACTCTCTCCCTCACACACACTCTCTCCCTCACACACACATTCTCCCTCACACACACGCTCTTCCTCACACACACGCTCTCCCTCACACACACACACACACACACACACACTCTCCCTCACACACACACTCTGCCTCACACACACGCTCTCCCTCACACACACACTCTCCCTCACACACACACTCTGCCTCACACACACACTCTCCCTCACACACACTCTCCCTCACACACACACTCTCCCTCACACACACTCTGCCTCACACACACACTCTCCCTCACACACACACTCTCCCTCACACACACGCTCTCCCTCACACACACACTCTGCCTCACACACACACTCTCCGTCACACACACTCTCCCTCACACACACACTGCCTCACACACACGCTTTCCCTCACACACACGCTCTCCCTCACACACACACTCTCCCTCACACACACACTCTCCCTCACACACACACTCTCCCTCACACACACACTCCCTCACACACACGCTCTCCCTCACACACACACTCTGCCTCACACACACACTCTCCCTCACACACACACTCTGCCTCACACACACTCTCCCTCACAAACACTCTCTCCCTCACACACACACACTCCCTCACACACACACTCTCCCTCACACACACACTCTCCCTCACACACACACTCTCCCTCACACACACACTCTCCCTCACACACACACTCTTCCTCACACACACTCTGACTCACACACACACTCTCCCTCACACACACACTCTCCCTCACACACACACTCTGCCTCACACACACGCTTTCCCTCACACACACGCGCTCCCTCACACACACGCTCTCCCTCACACACACACACTCCCTCACACACACGCTCTCCCTCACACACACACTCTCCCTCACACACACACTCTCCCTCACACACACACTCTCCCTCACACACACACTGCCTCACACACACACTCTCCCTCACACACACACACTCCCTCACACACACTCTCTCCCTCACACACACACTCTCCCTCACACACACACTCTCCCTCACACACATGCTCTCCCTCACACACACACTCTCCCTCACACACACACTCTCCCTCACACACACACTCTCCCTCACACACACTCTCCCTCACACACACACTGCCTCACACACACACTCTCCCTCACACACACACACTCCCTCACACACACTCTCTCCCTCACACACACACTCTCCCTCACACACACACACTCCCTCACACACACGCTCTCCCTCACACACACACTCTCCCTCACACACACACTCTCCCTCACACACACACTGCCTCACACACACACTCTCCCTCACACACACACACTCCCTCACACACACTCTCTCCCTCACACACACACTCTGCCTCACACACACGCTCTCCCTCACACACACGCTCTCCCTCACACACACACTCTCCCTCACACACACACTGCCTCACACACACACTCTCCCTCACACACACACACTCCCTCACACACACTCTCTCCCTCACACACACACACTCCCTCACACACACACTCTCCCTCACACACACACTCTCCCTCACACACACACTGCCTCACACACACACTCTCCCTCTCACACACACACTCCCTCACACACACTCTCTCCCTCACACACACACTCTCCCTCACACACACACTCTCCCTCACACACACACTCTCCCTCACACACACTCTCTCCCTCACAAACACACTCTCCCTCACACACACACTCTCCCTCACACACACACTCTCCCTCACACACACACTCTCCCTCACACACACACTGCCTCACACACACACTCTCCCTCACACACACACACTCCCTCACACACACTCTCTCCCTCACACACACACACTCCCTCACACACACACTCTCCCTCACACACACACTGCCTCACACACACACTCTCCCTCACACACACACACTCCCTCACACACACTCTCTCCCTCACACACACACTCTCCCTCACACACACACTCTCCCTCACACACACACTCCCTCACACACACACTCTCCCTCACACACAAACTCTCCCTCACACACACACTCTCCCTCACACACATCTCTCCCTCACACACACACTCTCCCTCACACACACACTCCCTCACACACACACACTCCCTCACACACACTCTCTCCCTCACACACACACTCTCCCTCACACACACACTCTCCCTCACACACACACTCCCTCACACACACACTCTCCCTCACACACACACTCTCCCTCACACACACACTCTCCCTCACACACACACTCTCCCTCACACACACCCTCTCCCTCACACACACGCTCTCCCTCACACACACACTCTCCCTCACACACACACTCTCCCTCACACACACACTTTGCCTCACACACACACTCTCCGTCACACACACTCTGCCTCACACACACACTCTCCCTCACACACACACTCTCCCTCACACACACACTCTCCCTCACACACACCCTCTCCTTCACACACACGCTCTCCCTCACACACACAATCTGCCTCACACACACCCTCTCCCTCACACACACACTCTCCCTCACACACACACTCTCCCTCACACACACCTTCTCCCTCACACACACGCTCTCCCTCACACACACACTCTCCCTCACACACACCCTCTCCCTCACACACACTCTCTCCCTCACACACACACTCTCCCTCACACACACACTCTGCCTCACACACACTCTCCCTCACACACACGCTCTCCCTCACACACACGCTCTCCCTCACACACACACTCTGCCTCACACACACTCTCCCTCACACACACACTCTCCCTCACACACACACTCTCCCTCACACACACGCTCTCCCTCACACACACACTCTGCCTCACACACACACTCTCCCTCACACACACACTCTCCCTCACACACACACTCTCCCTCACACACACACTCTCCCTCACACACACACTCTCCCTCACACACACACTCTCCCTCACACACAAACTCTGCCTCACACACACACTCTGCCTCACACACACACTCTCCCTCACACACACACTCTCCCTCACACACAATCTCTGCCTCACTCACACACTCTCCCTCACACACACACTCTGCCTCACACACACACTCTCCCTCACACACAAACTCTCCCTCACACACACACTCTCCCTCACACACACACTCTCCCTCACACACACACTCTCCCTCACACACACACTCTCCCTCACACACACACTCTCCCTCACACACAAACTCTCCCTCACACACACACTCTCCCTCACACACACACTCTCCCTCACACACAAACTCTCCCTCACACACAAACTCTCCCTCACACACACACACTCTCCCTCACACACACACTCTCCCTCACACACACACTCTCCCTCACACACACACTCTCCCTCACACACAAACTCTGCCTCACACACACTCTCTCCCTCACACACACACTCTCCCTCACACACACACTCTGCCTCACACACACACTCTCCCTCACACACACACTCTCCCTCACACACACACTCTGCCTCACACACACACTCTCCCTCACACACAATCTCTGCCTCACTCACACACTCTCCCTCACACACAAACTCTGCCTCACTCACCACTCTCCCTCACACACAAACTCTGCCTCACACACACACTCTCCCTCACACACACACTCTCCCTCACACACACGCTCTCCCTCACACACACACTCTGCCTCACACACACGCCCTCCCTCACACACACACTCTGCCTCACACACACACTCTGCCTCACACACACACTCTGCCTCACACACACACTCTCCCTCACACACACACTCTCCCTCACAC
>NW_027252018.1:0-32163 GCF_044704955.1 Pristiophorus japonicus | reverse complement strand
GAGGGATTACTGAGTGGGGGGGAGTGGGGAGGGATTACTGAGTGGGGGGGATTACTGATTGGGGTGATTAATGAGTGGGAGGAGATTACTGAGTGTGGGGAGATTACTGAGTGTGGGGGGGTTACTGAGTGGGGTGGATTACTGAGTGGGGGGGGGATTACTGAGTGTGGGGGGGATTACTGAGTGGGGAGGATTACTGAGTGGGGAGGATTACTGAGTGGGGGGGAATTACTGAGTGTGAGGGGATTACTGAGTGGGGGGGTGGATTAGTGAGTGTGTGGGGGGGATTACTGAGTGGGGGGGATTACTGAGTGGGAGGGATTACTGAGTGGGGGGAGATTACTGAGTGGGGGGGATTACTGAGTCGGGGGATGGAGATTACTGAGTATGGGGGGGATTACTGAGTGGGGGGGGTTACTGAGTGTGGAGGGATTACTGAGTGTGGGGGGATTACTGAGTGGGGGGGAGATTACTGAGTGATGGGGATTACTGAGTGTGGGGGGGATTGCTGAGTAGTGGGGAGATTACTGAGTGGGGGGATTACTGAGTGTGGAGGGAGATTACTGAGTGGGGGAATTACTGAGAGTGGGGGGGATTACTGAGTTGGGGGGAGATTACTGAGTGGGGAGGATAACTGAGTGTGGGGTGGTTACTGAGTGGGGGGGTGGATTACTGACTGGGGGGGGATTACTGAGTGGGAGGAGGTTACTGAGTGTGCGGGGGGATTACTGAGTTGGGGGGGACGGTTACTGAGTGGGGGGAGATTACTGAGTGGGGGGAATTACTGAGTGGGGGGGATTACTGAGTGTGGAGGTGGTTACTGAGTGGGGGGATTACTGAGTGGGGAGGGGGCGGTTCCTGAGTGGGGGCAGATTACTGAGTGTGGGGAGATTACTGAGTGGGGGGAGATTATTGAGTGGGGGGGATTACTGAGTGTGGAGGTGGTTACTGAGTGGGGGGATTACTGAGTGGGGGGGTGATTACTGAGTGGGGGGGGATTACTGAGTGTGGGGGGGATTACTGAGTGGGGGGCATTACTGAGTGGGGGGGGGATTACTGAGTGGGGGGGATTACTGAGTGTGGGGGGGATTAATGAGTGGGGGGGATTAATGAGCGGGGGGGATTACTGAGTGGGGGGATTACTGAGTGGGGGATATTACTGAGTGGGGGGATTACTGAGTGTGGGGGGGATTAATGAGTGCGGGGGGATTACTGAGTGTGGGGGGGATTACTGAGTGGAGGGATTAATGAGTGGGGGGGATTACTGAGTGGGGGGGATTACTGAGTGGAGGGATTACTGAGTGTGGGGGGGATTACTGAGTGGGGGGATTACTGAGTGGGGGGAATTACTGAGTGGGGGGGATTACTGTGTGGGGTGGATTACTGAGTGAGGGGGGATTACTGAGTGGGGGGGATTACTGAGTGGGGGGATTATTGATTGAGTGGGATTACTGAGTGGGGGGGATTACTGAGTGTGGGGGGGATTACTGAGTGTGTGGGGGATTATTGAGTGTGGGGGGGATTACTGAGTGTGGAGGGCATTATTGAGTGGGGGGGATTACTGAGTGGGGGGGATTACTGAGTGGGGGGCATTACTGAGTGAGGGGGATTACTGAGTGTGGGCGTGTATTACTGAGTGTGGGGGGGGGTATTACTGAGTGTGGGGGGATTATTGATTGGGGGGATTACTGAGTATGGGGGGAATTACTGAATGGGGGGGATTCCTGAGTGTGTGGGGGATTACTGAGTGGGGGGGGGATTACTGAGTGTGGGGGAGATTACTGAGTAGGGGGGGATTATTGTGTGGAGGGGGGATTACTGAGTGGGGGGATTACTGAGTGGGTGCGGAGGTTACTGAGTGTAGAGGGGGATTACTGAGTTTGGGTGATTACTGAGTGGGGGGGATTACTGAGTGTGGGCGGGATTACTGAGTCTGGGGGGGATTACTGAGTGTGGGGTGAGATTACTGAGTGGGGGGGATTACTGAGTGGGGGGGTGATTACTGAGTGAGGGAGATAACTGAGTGGGCAGGGGATTACTGAGTGAGGGGGGATTACTGAGTGGGGGGGATTACTGAGTGTGGGGGGGGGATTACTGAGTGTGGGGGATTACTGAGTGGGGGGGATTACTGAGTGGGGGGATTACTGAGTTGGGGGGGTGGGATTACTGAATGTGGGGGGAGATTACTGAGTGGGGGGATTACAGAGTGGGGGGGGATTAATGAGTGTGGGTGGTGGTTACTGAGTGTGGTGTTGATTACTGAATGGGGAGGGATTACTGAGTGTGGGGGATTACTGAGTGGGGGGGATTACTGAGTGGGGGGGATTACTGAGTTGGGGGGGTGGGATTACTGAGTGTGGGGGGAGATTACTGAGTGGGTGGATTACAGAGTGGGAGGGGGATAACTGAGTGGGGGGGATTACTGAGTGGGGGTGGATGACTGAGTGTGGGGTGGGTTACTGAGTGGGGGTAGATTACTGAGTGTGGCGGGGTTACTGAGTGTGGGGTGGGTGGTTACTGTGTTGGGGGATTACTGAGTGGGGTGGATTACTGAGTGGGGGGGATGACCTTAGTGGGGGGATTACTGAGTTGGGGGGGTGGGATTACTGAGTGTGGGGGGAGATTACTGAGTGGGGGGGATTACAGAGTGGGAGGGGGATAACTGAGTGGGGGGGATTACTGAGTGGGGGTGGATGACTGAGTGTGGGGTGGGTTACTGAGTGGTGGTAGATTACTGAGTGTGGCGGGGTTACTGAGTGTGGGGGGGGTGGTTACTGTGTTGGGGGATTACTGAGTGGGGTGGATTACTGAGTGGGGGGGATGACTTAGTGGGGGGGATTACTGAGTGTGGGGGGATTACTGAGTGGGGGGGGTGATTACTGAGTGCGGGGGGATTACTGAGTGGGGAGGATTACTGAGTGGGGGGGATTACTGAGTGGGGGGGATTACTGAGTGTGGGGGGGATTACTGTGTGGGGAGGATTACTGAGTGGGGGGGCATTACTGAGTGGGGGGGATGACTGAGTGGGGGAGATTACTGAGTGTGGGGGTGTGTGTTACTGAGTGTGGGGGGATTACTGAGTGGGGGGGATTACTGAGTGTGGGGGGCATTACTGAGTGGGGAGGATTACTGAGTGGGGGGGCATTACTGAGTGGGGGGGATGACTGAGTGGGGGGGATTACTGAGTGTGGGGGGAGATTACTGATTGTGGGGGGGAATACTGAGTGGAGGGGATTACTGAGTGGGGGGGGGGATTACTGCGTGTGGGCGGGATTACTGAGTGGAGGGATTACTGAGTGGGGGGGGATTAGTGAGTGTGGGGGGGGGATTACTGAGTGGGGGGGATTAGTGTGTGGGGGGCTATTACTAAGTGGGGTGGATTACTGAGTGGGGGGCATTACTGAGTGGGAGGGATTACTGAGTGGGGGGATTACTGAGTGGGGGGGATTACTGTGTGTGGGGGGGTATTACAGAGTGGGGTGGATTACTGAGTGGGGGGATTACTGAGTGTGGGGTGGTTACTGAGTGGGGGGGGTGGATTACTGACTGGGGGGGATTACTGAGTGGGGGGAGGTTACTGAGTGTGGGGGGGATTACTGAGTTGGGGGGGCGGTTACTGAGAGGGGGGAGATTACTGAGTGGGGGGAGATTACTGAGTGGGGGGAATTACTGAGTGGGGGGGAGGTAACTGAGTGTCGAGGGCGATTACTGAGTGTGGGTGATTACTGAGTGGGGGGGATTACTGAGTAGGGGGGGTAACATGAGCGGGGGAGGGGATTACTGAGTGGGGGGGATAACTGAGTGGGGAGGGGGCGGTTACTGAGTGGGGGGAGATTACTGAGTGTGGGGAGATTACTGAGTGGGGTGGATAGATTAACTGAGTGGGGGTGGATTACTGGGGGGGGGTGGATTTACTGAGTGTGGGGTGGGTTACTGAGTGGGGGTAGATTACTGAGAGTGGCAGGGTTACTGAGTGGGCGAGTTTACTGAGTTGGGGGGGATTACTGAGTGGGGGGGATTACTGAGTGGGAGGATGTTACTGAGTGTGGGGGGAATTACTGAGTGTGGGGGATTACTGAGTGTGGGGGGATTACTGAGTGGGAGGGAGATTACTGGAGTGCGGGAGGATTACTGAGTTGGGAGGATTACTGAGTGGGGGAGATTTACTGAGTGGGGGAGATTACTGAGTGTGGGGGTGTGTGTTACTGAGTGTGGGGGATTACTGAGTGGTGGGGGATTACTGAGTGTGGGGGGGATTACTGAGTGGGAGGATTACTGAGTGGGGGGGCATTACTGAGTGGGGGTGATGACTGAGTGGGGAGATTAACTGAGTGTGGGGTGTGTGTTACTGAGTGTGGGGGATTACTGAGTGGGGGGAGATTACTGAGTGTGGGGGGGATTACTGAGTGGGGAGGATTACTGAGTGGGGGGCATTACTGAGTGGGGGGATGGACTGAGTGGGGGGATACTGAGTGTGGGGGGGAGATTACTGATTGTGGGGGGGAATACTGAGTGGAGGGGATTACTGAGTGGGGGGGGATTACTGCGTGTGGGGGGGATTACTGAGTGGAGGATTACTGAGTGGGGGGGGATTAGTGAGTGTGGGGGAGGGATTACTGAGTGGGGGGATTAGTGTGTGGGGGGCTATTACTAAGTGGGGTGGATTACTGAGTGGGGGGCATTACTGAGTGGGAGGGATTACTGAGTGGGGGGGATTACTGAGTGGGGGGGATTACTGTGTGTGGGGGCATATTACTGAGTGGGGTGGATACTGAGTGGGGGGATTACTGAGTGTGGGGTGGTTACTGAGTGGGGGGGTGGATTACTGACTGTGGGGGATTACTGAGTGGGAGAGGTTACTGAGTGTGGGGGGGGATTACTGAGTTGGGGGGCGGTTACTGGAGTGGGGGAGATTACTGAGTGGGGGAATTACTGAGTGGGGGTGAGGTAACTGAGTGTCGAGGGGCGATTACTGAGTGTGGGTGATTACTGAGTGGGGGGATTACTGAGTAGGGGGGGTAACATGAGCGGGGAGGGGATTACTGAGTGGGGGGGATAACTGAGTGGGGAGGGGCGGTTACTGAGTGGGGGGAGATACTAAGTGTGGGGAGATTACTGAGTGGGGGGAGATACTGAGTGGGGGGGATTACTGAGTGTGGAGGTGGTTACTGAGTGGGGGATTACTGAGTGGGGGGATTGCTGAGTGGGGGGATTACTAAGTGTGGGGGGATTACTGAGTGGGGGGGCATTACTGAGTGGGGGGGATCACTGAGTGGGGGGGATTACTGAGTGTGGGGGGGATAATGAGTGGGGGGATTAATGAGCGGGGGGATTACTGAGTGGGGGGATTTCTGAGTGGGGTGGATACTGAGTGGGGTGGATTACTGAGTGTGGGGGGGATTATTGAGTGGGGGGATTACTGAGTGTGAGGGGGATTACTGAGTGGAGGGATTAATGAGTGGGGGGGATTACTGAGTGGGGGGGCATTACTGAGTGGGGGGATGGACTGAGTGGGGGGATTACTGAGTGTGGGGGAGATTACTGATTGTGGGGGGGAATACTGAGTGGAGGGGATTACTGAGTGGGGGGGGATTACTGCGTGTGGGGGGGGATTACTGAGTGGAGGGATTACTGAGTGGGGGGGGGATTAGTGAGTGTGGGGGAGGGATTACTGAGTGGGGGGGATTAGTGTGTGGGGGGCTATTACTAAGTGGGGTGGATTACTGAGTGGGGGGCATTACTGAGTGGGAGGGATTACTGAGTGGGGGGGATTACTGAGTGGGGGGGATTACTGTGTGTGGGGGCATATTACTGAGTGGGGTGGATTACTGAGTGGGGGGATTACTGAGTGTGGGGTGGTTACTGAGTGGGGGGGGTGGATTACTGACTGTGGGGGATTACTGAGTGGGGAGAGGTTACTGAGTGTGGGGGGGATTACTGAGTTGGGGGGGCGGTTACTGAGTGGGGGGAGATTACTGAGTGGGGGGAATTACTGAGTGGGGGTGAGGTAACTGAGTGTCGAGGGCGATTACTGAGTGTGGGTGATTACTGAGTGGGGGGATTACTGAGTAGGGGGGGTAACATGAGCGGGGGAGGGGATTACTGAGTGGGGGGGATAACTGAGTGGGGAGGGGGCGGTTACTGAGTGGGGGGAGATTACTAAGTGTGGGGAGATTACTGAGTGGGGGGAGATTACTGAGTGGGGGGGATTACTGAGTGTGGAGGTGGTTACTGAGTGGGGGGATTACTGAGTGGGGGGATTGCTGAGTGGGGGGGATTACTAAGTGTGGGGGGGATTACTGAGTGGGGGGGCATTACTGAGTGGGGGGGGATTACTGAGTGGGGGGGATTACTGAGTGTGGGGGGGATTAATGAGTGGGGGGGATTAATGAGCGGGGGGGATTACTGAGTGGGGGATTTCTGAGTGGGGTGGATTACTGAGTGGGGTGGATTACTGAGTGTGGGGGGGATTATTGAGTGGGGGGGGATTACTGAGTGTGAGGGGGATTACTGAGTGGAGGGATTAATGAGTGGGGGGGATTACTGAGTGGGGGGGGATTACTGAGTGGAGGGATTACTGAGTGTGGGGGGGATTACTGAGTGGGGGGATTACTGAGTGGGGGGGAATTACTGAGTGGGGGGGGATTACTGTGTGGGGGGGGATTACTGAATGGGGGGGATTACTGAGTGTGGGGGATTACTGAGTAGGGGCGGATTACTGAGTGGGGGGATTACTGGGTGGGGGGGAATTACTGAGTGGGGGGGGATTACTGTGTGGGGGGGGATTACTGAGTGGGGGGATTACTGAGTGTGGGGGATTACTGAGTAGGGGCGGATTACTGAGTGGGGCAGATTACTGAGTGGGGGGGGATTACTGAGTGAGGGGGATTACTGAGAGGGGGGGATTACTGAGTGGGGGGATTATTGATTGAGTGGGATTACTGAGTGGGGGGGATTACTGAGTGTGGGGGGGATTACTGAGTGTGGGGGGGATTACTGAGTGTGGGGGGGATTATTGAGTGTGGGGGTGATTACTGAGTGTGGGGGGCATTATTGAGTGGGGGGGGATTACTGAGTGGGGCGGATTACTGAGTGGGGGGCATTACTGAGTGAGGGGGATTACTGAGTGTGGGCGTGTATTACTGAGTGTGGGGGGGGTATTACTGAGTGTGGGGGGATTATTGAGTGGGGGAGATTACTGAGTGTGGGGGGGGATTACTGAATGGGGGGGATTACTGAGTGTGTGGGGGATTACTGAGTGGGGGGATTACTGAGTGTGGGGGAGATTACTGAGTGGGGGGGGATTATTGTGTGGGGGGGATAACTGAGTGGGGGGATTACTGAGTGGGTGCGGAGGTTACTGAGTGTAGAGGGGGATTACTGAGTGTGGGGGATTACTGAGTGGGGGGGATTACTGAGTGTGGGGGGATTACTGAGTGTGGGGGGATTACTGAGTGGGGAGGATTACTGAGTGGGGAGGAGATTACTGAGTGTGGGGGAGATTACTGAGTGGAGGGAGGTTACTGAGTATGGGGGGTGATTACTGAGTGTGGGGGGGATAACTGAGTGTGGGGTGGTAACTGAATGGGGGGGGATTACTGAGTGGGGGGAGGTCACTGAGTCGGGGGAGGTCACTGAGTGTGGGGGGGAAATTACTGAGTGTGGGGGCAGATTACTGTGTTGGGGGATTACTGAGTCTGGGGTGGATTACTGAGTGGGGGGAGATTACTGAGTGCAGAGGGGATTACTGAGTGGTGGGGAGATTACTGAGTGGGGGGGGATTAACTGAGTGTGGAGGGATTACTGAGTGTGGGGGATTACTGAGTGGGGGGGGAATTACTGAGTGGGGGGGATTACTGAGTGTGGGGGGATTACTGAGTGGAGGGATTACTGCGTGGGGGGGATTACTGAGTGGGGGGGATTACTGAGTGGGGGTGGATTACTGAGTGGGGGGGAGATTACTGAGTGTGGGGGAGATTACTGAGTGGGGGATTACTGAGCATGGGGCGGGATTACTGAGTGGGGGGGAGATTCCTGAGTGTGGGGGATTACTGAGTGTGGGGGGGATTACTGAGTGTGGGGGGAGATTACTGAGTGGGGGGGATTACTGAGTGTGGCGGGAGATTACTGAGTGGGGGGGATTACTGACTGGGGTGAGATCACTGGGTGGGGCGGGGGAGATTACTGAGTGGGGGGGATCACTGAGTGGGGGGGGATTACTGAGTGGGGGGGGATTACTGAATGGGGGGGGAGATTACTGAGTGGGGGGGGATTACTGAGTGTGGGGGGATTACTGAGTGTGGGGGGATTACTGAGTGGGGAGGATTACTGAGTGGGGAGGAGATTACTGAGTGTGGGGGAGATTACTGAGTGTGGGGGGGGATTACTGAATGTGGGGGATTACTGAGTGTGTGGGGGATTACTGAGTGGGGGGGATTACTGAGTGTGGGAGAGATTACTGAGTGGGGGGGATTACTGTGTGGGGGGGGATTACTGAGTGGGGGGGGATTATTGATTGAGTGGCATTACTGAGTGGGGGGGGATTACTGAGTGTGGGGGGGATTACTGAGTGTGGGGGGGGATTATTGAGTGTGGGGGGGATTACTGAGTGTGGGGAGCATTATTGAGTGGGGGGGCTTACTGAGTGGGGGGGATTACTGAGTGGGGGGCATTACTGAGTGAGGGGGATTACTGAGTGTGGGCGTGTATTACTGAGTGTGGGGGGGTATCACTGAGTGTGGGGGGGTATTACTGAGTGTGGGGGGGATTATTGAGTGGGGAGGATTACTGAGTGTGGGGGGGGATTACTGAATGGGGGGGATTACTGAGTGTGTGGGGGATTACTGAGTGGGGGGGATTACTGAGTGTGGGAGAGATTACTGAGTGGGGGGGGATTACTGTGTGGGGGGGGGATTACTGAGTGGGGGGGATTACTGAGTGTGGGGTAGATTACTGAGTGGGGGGGGGATTACTGAGTGTGGGGGAGATTACTGAGTGGGGGGATGACTGAGTGGGCGGGATTACTGAGTGGGGGGGATTACTGAGTGTGGGAGGGATTACTGAGTGTGGGGGGAGATTACTGAGTGGGGGGGATTACTGAGTGTGGGGGGAGATTACTGAGTGGGGGGGAGATTACTGAGTGGGGGGGATTACTAAGTGTGGGGGGGATTACTGAGTGAGGGGGCATTACTGAGTGGGGGGGATTACTGAGTGGGGGGATTACTGAGTGTGGGGGGGATTAATGAGTGGGGGGGGGATTACTGAGTGTGAGGGGGATTACTGAGTGGAGGGATTAATGAGTGGGGGGGATTACTGAGTGGGGGAGATTACTGAGTGGGGGGATTACTGAGTGTGGGGGGGATTACTGAGTGGGGGGATTACTGCGTAGGGGGGATTACTGCGTGGGGGGGATTACTGAGTGGGGGGGGATTACTGTGTGTGGGGGGGTATTACTGAGTGGGGTGTATTTCTGAGTGGGGGGGATTACTGAGTGGGAGGGATTACTGAGTGGGGGGGATTACTGAGTCGGGGGGTGAGATTACTGAGTGTGGGGGAGATTACTGAGTGTGGGGGGGATTACTGAGTGTGGGGGGGGATTACTGCGTAGGGGGGATTACTGCGTGGGGGGGATTACTGAGTGGGGGTGATTACTGAGTTGGTGGGGGATTACTGAGTGGGGGGGGGATTACTGAGTGGGGGGATTACTGAGTGAGCCGAGATTACTGAGTAGGGGGGGGTAACTGAGTGTGGTGGGAGATTACTGAGTGTGGGGGAAATTACTGAGTGTGGGGGCAGATTACTGAGTGGGGGGATTACTGAGTCTGGGGTGGATTACTGAGTGGGGGGGAGATTACTGAGTGAAGAGGGGATTACTGAGTGGTAGGGAGATTACTGAGTGGGGGGGATTAACTGAGTGTGGAGGGATTACTGAGTGTGGGGGATTACTGAGTGGGGGGGGGGGATTACTGAGTGGGGGGGATTACTGAGTGTGGGGGGGATTACTGAGTGGAGGGATTACTGCGTGGGGGATTACTGAGTGGGGGGGATTACTGAGTGGGGGTGGATTACTGAGTGGGGGGGAGATTACTGAGTGTGGGGGAGATTACTGAGTGGGGGATTACTGAGCATGGGGCGGGATTACTGAGTGGGGGGGAGATTCCTGAGTGGGGGGGATTACTGAGTGTGGAGGGATTACTGAGTGTGGGGGGGATTACTGAGTGTGGGGGGAGATTACTGAGTGGGGGGATTACTGAGTGTGGCGGGAGATTACTGAGTGGGGGGGGATTACTGACTGGGGTGAGATCACTGAGGGGGGGGGGAGATTACTGAGTGGGGGGGATTACTGAGTGGGGGGATTACTGAGTGGGGGGGGGATTACTGAGTGGGGGGGAGATTACTGAGTGGGGGGGAGATTACTGAGTGTGGGGGGATTACTGAGTGTGGGGGGATTACTGAGTGGGGAGGATTACTGAGTGAGGAGGAGATTAGTGAGTGTGGGGGAGATTACTGAGTGGAGGGAGGTTACTGAGTATGGGGGTTGATTACTGAGTGTGGGGAGGATAACTGAGTGTGGGGTGGTTACTGAATGGGGGAGGATTACTGAGTGGGGGGAGGTCACTGAGTCGGGGGAGGTCACTGAGTGTGGGGGGGGGGAGATTACTGAGTGGGGGGGATTACTGAGTGGGGAGGGATTACTGAGTGGGGGGGAGTGGGGAGGGATTACTGAGTGGGGGGGATTATTGATTGGGGTGATTAATGAGTGGGGGGAGATTACTGAGTGTGGGGAGATTACTGAGTGTGGGGGGAGATGACTGATTGTGGGGGGGATTACTGAGTGGGGCGGAGATTACTGAGTGTGGGGGGGATTACTGAGTGGGGAGGATTACTGAGTGGGGGGGAATTCCTGAGTGTGGGATGATTACTGAGTGGGGGGGGGATTACTGAGTGGGGGGGGGGGAATTACTGAGTGGGGAGGATTACTGAGTCGGGGGATGGAGATTACTGAGTATGGGGGGGAATACTGAGTGTGGGGGGGATTACTGAGTGGGGGGGGGATTACTGAGTGGGGAGGATTACTGAGTGGGGAGGATTACTGAGTGGGGCGGATTACTGAGTGTGGGGGGAGATTACTGATTGTGGGGGGGATTACTGAGTGGGGCGAGATTACTGAGTTAGGGGGGTTTACTGAGTGGGAGGATTTTACTGAGTGTGGGGGGGGGATTACTGAGTGGGGGGGATAACTGAGTGGGGGGGTTACTGAGTGTGGGGGGAATTACTGAGTGGGGGGGATTACTGAGTGGGGGGGATTACTGAGTGTGGGGGGGGTGGTTCCTGTGTTGGGGGATTACTTAGTGGGGTGGATTACTGAGTGGGGGGATGACTTAGTGGGGGGGATTACTGAGTGTGGGGGGATTACTGAGTGGGGGGGGAGATTACTGAGTGCGGGGGGATTACTGAGTGGGGAGGATGACTGAGTGGGGGGGATTACAGAGTGGGGGAGATTACTGAGTGTGGGGGTGTGTATTACTGAGTGTGGGGGGATTACTGAGTGGGGGGGATTACTGAGTGTGGGGGTGATTACTGAGTGGGGAGGATTACTGAGTGGGGGGGCATTACTGAGTGGGGGGGATGACAGAGTCGGGGAGATTACTGATTGTGGGGGGGGATTACTGAGTGGAGGCGATTACTGAGTGGGGGGGATTACTGCGTGTGGGTGGATTACTGAGTGGAGGGATTACTGAGTGGGGGGGGTTAGTGAGTGTGGGGGGGATTACTGTGTGGGGGGGATTACTGTGTGTGGGGGGTATTACTGAGTGGGGTGGATTACTGAGTGGGGGGGATTACTGGGTGGGAGGGATTACTGAGTAGGGGGGGATTACTGAGTGGGGGGAGATTACTGAGTGGGGGGGATTACTGAGTGGGGGGGGATTACTGAGTGGGGGGGATTACTGAGTGGGGGGGATTATTGATTGAGTGGCATTACTGAGTGGGGGGGATTACTGAGTGTGGGGGGGATTACTGAGTGTGGGGGGGGATTATTGAGTGTGGGGGGGATTAATGAGTGTGGGGAGCATTATTGAGTGGGGGGGGAGCTTACTGAGTGGGGGGATTACTGAGTGGGGGGCATTACTGAGTGAGGAGGATTACTGAGTGTGGGCGTGTATTACTGAGTGTGGGGGGGTATCACTGAGTGTGGGGGGGTATTACAGAGTGTGGGGGGGATTATTCAGTGGGGGGGATTACTGAGTGTGGGGGGGGATTACTGAATGGGGGGGATTACTGAGTGTGTGGGGGATTACTGAGTGGGGGGGATTACTGAGTGTGGGAGAGATTACTGAGTGGGGGGATTACTGAGTGTGTGGTAGATTACTGAGTGGGGAGGGATTACTGAGTGTGGGGGAGATTACTGAGTGGGGGGATGACTGAGTGGGCGGGATTACTGAGTGGGGGGGATTACTGAGTGTGGGGGGGATTACTGAGAGGGGGGATTACTGAGTGTGGGGGGGATTACTGAGTGTGGGGGGGATTACTGAGTGTGGGGGAGATTACGGAGTGAGGGGTATTACTGAGTGTGGGGGGGATTACTGAGTGGGGAGGATTACTGAGTGGGGAGGATTACTGAGTGGGGGGGAATTCCTGAGTGTGGGATGATTACTGAGTGGGGGGGGATTACTGAGTGCGGGGGGGGGAATTACTGAGTGGGGAGGATTACTGAGTCGGGGGATGGAGATTACTGAGTATGGGGGGGAATACTGAGTGTGGGGGGGATTACTGAGTGGGGGGGGGATTACTGAGTGGGGAGGATTACTGAGTGGGGAGGATTACTGAGTGGGGCGGATTACTGAGTGTGGGGGGAGATTACTGATTGTGGGGGGGGGGGATTACTGAGTGGGGGGGATAACTGAGTGGGGGGGTTACTGATTGTTGGGGGAATTACTTAGTGGGGGGGATTACTGAGTGGGGGGGATTACTGAGTGTGGGGGGGGTGGTTCCTGTGTTGGGGGATTACTTAGTGGGGTGGATTACTGAGTGGGGGGGATGACTTAGTGGGGGGGATTACTGAGTGTGGGGGGATTACTGAGTGGGGGGGAGATTACTGAGTGCGGGGGGATTACTGAGTGGGGAGGATGACTGAGTGGGAGGGATTACTGAGTGGGGGGGATTACTGAGTCGGGGGGAGATGACTGAGTGTGGGGGGATTACTGAGTGGGGGGATTACTGAGTGAGCCGAGATTACTGAGTGGGGGGGGTAACTGAGTGGGGTGGGAGATTACTGAGTGTGGGGGAAATTACTGAGTGTGGAGGGAGATTACTGAGTGGGGGGGATTAACTGAGTGTGGAGGGATTTCTGAGTGTGGGGGATTACTGAGTGGGGGGGGGAATTACTGAGTGGGGGGGATTACTGAGTGTGGGGAGGATTACTGAGTGGGGGGATTACTGCGTGGGGGGATTACTGAGTGGGGGGGATTACTGAGTGGGGGTGGATTACTGAGTGGGGGGGGAGATTACTGAGTGGGGGATTACTGAGCGTGGGGCGGGATTACTGAGTGGGGGGGATTACTGAGTGTGGAGGCATTACTGAGTGTGTGGGGGATTACTGAGTGTGGGGGGAGATTACTGAGTGGGGGGGATTACTGAGTGTGGGGGGAGATTACTGAGTGGGGGGGGAGATTACTGAGGTGGGGGGATTACTAAGTGTGGGGGGGATTACTGAGTGGGGGGGCATTACTGAGTGGGGGGGATTACTGAGTGGGGGGGATTACTGAGTGTGGGGGGGATTAATGAGTGGGGGGGATTACTGAGTGTGAGGGGGATTACTGAGTGGAGGGATTAATGAGTGGGGGGGATTACTGAGTGGGGGAGATTACTGAGTGGGGGGATTACTGAGTGTGGGGGGGATTACTGAGTGGGGGGATTACTGCGTAGGGGGGATTACTGCGTGGGGGGGATTACTGAGTGGGGGTGGATTACTGAGTGGGGGGGAGATTACTGAGTGTGGGGGAGATTACTGCGTGTGGAGGGAGATTACTGAGTGGGGGGGATTAACTGAGTGTGGAGGGATTTCTGAGTGTGGGGGGGGAATTACTGAGTGGGGGGGATTACTGAGTGTGGGGAGGATTACTGAGTGGGGGGATTACTGCGTGGGGGGGATTACTGAGTGCGGGGGGATTACTGAGTGGGGGTGGATTACTGAGTGGGGGGGAGATTATGAGTGTGGGGGAGATTACTGAGTGGGGGATTACTGAGCGTGGGGCGGGATTACTGAGTGGGGGGGAGATTACTGAGTGGGGGGGATTACTGAGTGTGGAGGCATTACTGAGTGTGGGGGGGATTACTGAGTGTGGGGGGAGATTACTGAGTGGGGGGGATTACTGAGTGTGGGGGGAGATTACTGAGTCGGGGGGATTACTGACTGGGGGGAGATTACTGAGTGGGGGGGATTACTGAGTGGGGCGGATTACTGAGTGTGGGGGGAGATTACTGATTGTCGGGGGGGGGGATTACTGAGTGGGGGGGATAACTGAGTGGGGGGTTACTGATTGTTGGGGGAATTACTTAGTGGGGGGATTACTGAGTGGGGGGGATTACTGAGTGTGGGGGGGGTGGTTCCTGTGTTGGGGATTACTTAGTGGGGTGGATTACTGAGTGGGGGGGATGACTTAGTGGGGGGATTACTGAGTGTGGGGGGATTACTGAGTGGGGGGAGATTACTGAGTGCGGGGGATTACTGAGTGGGGAGGATGACTGAGTGGAGGGATTACTGAGTGGGGGGATTACTGAGTCGGGGGAGATGACTGAGTGTGGGGGATTACTGAGTGGGGGATTACTGAGTGAGCCGAGATTACTGAGTGGGGGGGGTAACTGAGTGGGGGTGGGAGATTACTGAGTGTGGGGGAAATTACTGAGTGTGGAGGGAGATTACTGAGTGGGGGGATTAACTGAGTGTGGAGGGATTTCTGAGTGTGGGGGATTACTGAGTGGGGGGGGAATTACTGAGTGGGGGGGATTACTGAGTGTGGGGAGGATTACTGAGTGGGGGGATTACTGCGTGGGGGGATTACTGAGTGGGGGGGATTACTGAGTGGGGGTGGATTACTGAGTGGGGGGGGAGATACTGAGTGGGGGATTACTGAGCGTGGGGGCGGGATTACTGAGTGGGGGGATTACTGAGTGTGGAGGCATTACTGAGTGTGTGGGGGATTACTGAGTGTGGGGGGAGATTACTGAGTGGGGGGATTACTGAGTGTGGGGGGAGATTACTGAGTGGGGGGGGAGATTACTGAGGTGGGGGGATTACTAAGTGTGGGGGGGATTACTGAGTGGGGGGGCATTACTGAGTGGGGGGGATTACTGAGTGGGGGGGATTACTGAGTGTGGGGGGATTAATGAGTGGGGGGGGATTACTGAGTGTGAGGGGGATTACTGAGTGGAGGGATTAATGAGTGGGGGGGATTACTGAGTGGGGGAGATTACTGAGTGGGGGGATTACTGAGTGTGGGGGGATTACTGAGTGGGGGGATTACTGCGTAGGGGGGATACTGCGTGGGGGGGGATTACTGAGTGGGGGTGGATTACTGAGTGGGGGGAGATTACTGAGTGTGGGGGAGATTACTGCGTGTGGAGGGAGATTACTGAGTGGGGGGATTAACTGAGTGTGGAGGGATTTCTGAGTGTGGGGGGGGAATTACTGAGTGGGGGGATTACTGAGTGTGGGAGGATTACTGAGTGGGGGGATTACTGCGTGGGGGGGATTACTGAGTGCGGGGGATTACTGAGTGGGGGTGGATTACTGAGTGGGGGGGAGATTATGAGTGTGGGGGAGATTACTGAGTGGGGATTACTGAGCGTGGGGCGGGGATTACTGAGTGGGGGGGAGATTACTGAGTGGGGGGGATTACTGAGTGTGGAGGCATTACTGAGTGTGGGGGGGATTACTGAGTGTGGGGGGAGATTACTGAGTGGGGGGGATTACTGAGTGTGGGGGGAGATTACTGAGTCGGGGGGATTACTGACTGGGGGGAGATTACTGAGTGGGGGGGATTACTGAGTGGGGGGGATTACTGAGTGGGGGGGAGATTACTGAGTGTGGGGGAGATCACTGAGTGGGGGATTACTGAGCGTGGGGCGGGATTACTGAGTGGGGGTGATTACTGAGTGGGGTGGATTACTGAGTGGGGGGGGGATTACTGAGTGGGGGGATTACTGAGTGAGCCGAGATTACTGAGTGGGGGGGGGGTAACTGAGTGGGGTGGGAGATTACTGAGTGTGGGGGAAATTACTGAGTGTGGAGGGAGATTACTGAGTGGGAGGGATTAACTGAGTGTGGAGGGATTTCTGAGTGTGGGGGATTACTGAGTGGGGGGGAATTACTGAGTGGGGGGATTACTGAGTGTGGGGAGGATTACTGAGTGGGGGGATTAATGCGTGGGGGGATTACTGAGTGGGGGTGGATTACTGAGTGGGGGGGGAGATTACTGAGTGTGGGGGAGATTACTGAGTGGGGGATTACTGAGCGTGGGGCGTGATTACCGAGTGGGGGGGGATTACTGAGTGGGGGGGATTACTGAGTGTGGAGGCATTACTGAGTGTGGGGGGGATTACTGAGTGTGGGGGGAGATTACTGAGTGGGGGGGATTACTGAGTGTGGGGGGAGATTACTGAGTGGGGGGAGATTACTGAGTGGGGGGGATTACTGAGTGGGGGGGATTACTGAGTGGGGGATATTACTGAGTGGGGGGGGATTACTGAGTGTGGGGGGGATTAATGAGTGGGGGGGGGTTACTGAGTGTGAGGGGGATTACTGAGTGGAGGGATTAATGAGTGGGGCGGATTACTGAGTGGGGGGATTACTGAGTGGAGGGATTACTGAGTGTGGGGGGGATTACTGAGTGGGGGAGATTACTGAGTGGGGGGGATTACTGAGTGGGGGGATTACTGAGTAGGGGGGGATTACTGAGTGGGGCGGATTACTGAGTGTGGGTGGATTACTGAGTGAGGGGGATTACTGAGTGGGGGGGATTACTGAGTGGGGGGATTATTGATTGAGTGGGATTACTGAGGGGGGGGATTACTGAGTGTGGGGGGGATTACTGAGTGTGTGGGGGTATTATTGAGTGTGGGGGGGATTACTGAATGTGGAGGGCATTATTGAGTGGGGCGGGATTACTGAGTGGGGGGGATTACTGAGTGGGGGGCATTACTGAGTGAGGGGGATTACTGAGTGTGGGCGTGTATTACTGAGTGTGGGGGGGGGTATTACTGAGTTTGGGGGGGATTATTGAGTTAGGGGGATTACTGAGTGTAGGGGGGGGATTACTGAATGGGGGGATTACTGAGTGTGTGGGGGATACTGAGTGGGGGGGATTACTGAGTGTGGGGGAGGTTACTGAGTGGGGGGGATTATTGTGTGGAGGGGGGATTACTGAGTGGGGGGATTACTGAGTGGGTGCGGAGGTTACTGAGTGTAGAGGGGGATTACTGATTTTAGGGGATTACTGAGTGGGGGGATTACTGAGTGTGGGGGGGATTACTGAGTCTGGGGGGGATTACTGAGTGTGGCGGGAGATTACTGAGTGGGGGGGATTACTGAGTGTGGGGGGATTAATGAGTGTGGGTGGTGGTTACTGAGTGTGGGGTTGATTACTGAATGGGGGGGATTACTGTGTGTGGGGGATTACTGAGTGGGGGGGATTACTGAGTGGGGGGGATTACTGAGTTGGGGGCGTGGGATTACTGAGTGTGGGGGGAGATTACTGAGTGGGGGGATTACAGAGTGGGGGGAATTACTGAGTGGGGGGATTACTGAGTGGGGGTGGATTACTGAGTGTGGGGTGGGTTACTGAGTGGGGGTAGATTACTGAGTGTGGCGGGGTTACTGAGTGTGGGGGGGGGTGGTTACTGTGTTGGGGGATTACTGAGTGGGGGGGATGACTTAGTGGGGGGGATTACTGAGTGTGGGGGGATTACTGAGTGGGGTGGGGGAGATTACTGAGTGCGGGGGGATTACTGAGTGGGGAGGATTACTGAGTGGGGGGGATTACTGAGTGGGGGAGATTACTGAGTGTGGGGGTGTGTGTTACTGAGTGTGGGGGGATTACTGAGTGGGGGGGGATTACTGAGTGTGGGGGGGATTACTGAGTGGGGAGGATTACTGAGTGGGGGGGGCATTACTGAGTGGGGGGGATGACTGAGTGGGTGGGATGACTGAGTGGGGGGGATTACTGAGTGTGGGGGGAGATTACTGATTGTGGGGGGGATTACTGAGTGGAGGGGATTACTGAGTGGGGGGGGATTACTGCGTGTGGGGGGGATTACTGAGTGGAGGGATTACTGAGTGGGGGGGAGATTCGTGAGTGTGTGGGGGGGGGATTACTGAGTGGGGGGGATTAGTGTGTGGGGGGCTATTACTGAGTGGGGTGGATTACTGAGTGGGGGGCATTACTGAGTGGGAGGGATTACTGAGTGGGGTGGATTACTGGGTGGGGGGATTACTGTGTGTGGGGGAGTATTACTGAGTGGGGTGGATTCCTGAGTGGGGGGGATTACTGAGTGTGGGGTGGTTACTGAGTGGGGGGGTGGATTACTGACTGGGGGGGGATTACTGAGTGGGGGGAGGTTACTGAGTGTGGGGGGGATTACTGAGTTGGGGGGGCGGTTACTGAGTGGGGGGAGATTACTGAGTGGGGGGGAGGTTACTGAGTGTCGAGGGGGATTACTGAGTGTGGGTGATTACTGAGTGGGGGGGATTACTGAGTAGGGGGGATAACATGAGCGGGGGAGGGGATTACTGAGTGGGGGGATAACTGAGTGGGGAGGGGGCGGTTACTGAGTGGGGGGAGATTAATGAGTGTGGGGAGATTACTGAGTGGGGGGAGATTACTGAGTGGGGGGATTACTGAGTGTGGAGGTGGTTACTGAGTGGGGGGATTACTGAGTGGGGGGGATTGCTGAGTGGGGGGATTACTAAGTGTGGGGGGGATTACTGAGTGGGGGGGCATTACTGAGTGGGGGGGGATTACTGAGTGGGGGGGATTACTGAGTGTGGGGGGGATTAATGAGTGGGGGGGATTACTGAGTGTGAGGGGGATTACTGAGTGGGGGGGATTACTGAGTGGGGGATATTACTGAGTGGGGGGGGGATTACTGAGTGTGGGGGGGATTAATGAGTGGGGGGGGTTACTGAGTGTGAGGGGGATTACTGAGTGGAGGGATTAATGAGTGGGGGGGATTACTGAGTGGGGGGGATTACTGAGTGGAGGGATTACTGAGTGTGGGGGGATTACTGAGTGGGGGAGATTACTGAGTGGGGGGGATTACTGAGTGGGGGGATTACTGAGTAGGGGGGATTACTGAGTGGGGGAGATTACTGAGTGGGGGTGGATTACTGAGTGAGGGGGGATTACTGAGTGGGGGGGATTACTGAGTGGGGGGATTATTGATTGAGTGGGATTACTGAGGGGGGGGGGATTACTGAGTGTGGGGGGGATTACTGAGTGTGGGGGGGGATTATTGAGTGTGGGGGGGGTTACTGAGTGTGGAGGGCATTATTGAGTGGGGGGGGATTACTGAGTGGGGGGGATTACTGAGTGGGGGGCATTACTGAGTGAGGGGGATTACTGAGTGTGGGCGTGTATTACTGAGTGTGGGGGGGTATTACTGAGTTTGGGGGGGATTATTGAGTTAGGGGGATTACTGAGTGTGGGGGGGGGGGATTACTGAATGGGGGGGATTACTGAGTGTGTGGGGGATTACTGAGTGGGGGGGGATTACTGAGTGTGGGGGAGGTTACTGAGTGGGGGGGATTATTGTGTGGAGGGGGGATTACTGAGTGGGGGGATTACTGAGTGGGTGCGGAGGTTACTGAGTGTAGAGGGGGATTACTGAGTTTAGGGGATTACTGAGTGGGGGGGATTACTGAGTCTGGGGGGGATTACTGAGTGTGGGGGGAGATTACTGAGTGGGGGGATTACTGAGTGTGGGGGGGGATTAATGAGTGTGGGTGGTGGTTACTGAGTGTGGGGTTGATTACTGAATGGGGGGGATTACTGAGTGTGGGGGATTACTGAGTGGGGGGGATTACTGAGTGGGGGGGATTACTGAGTTGGGGGGGTGGGATTACTGAGTGTGGGGGGAGATTACTGAGTGGGGGGGATTACAGAGTGGGGGGAATTACTGAGTGGGGGGGATTACTGAGTGGGGGTGGATTACTGAGTGTGGGGTGGGTTACTGAGTGGGGGTAGATTACTGAGTGTGGCGGGGTTACTGAGTGTGGGGGGGTGGTTACTGTGTTGGGGGATTACTGAGTGGGGGGGATGACTTAGTGGGGGGGATTACTGAGTGTGGGGGGATTACTGAGTGGGGTGGGGGAGATTACTGAGTGCGGGGGGATTACTGAGTGGGGAGGATTACTGAGTGTGGGGGATTACTGAGTGGGGGAGATTACTGAGTGTGGGGGTGTGTGTTACTGAGTGTGGGGGGATTACTGAGTGGGGGGGATGACTTAGTGGGGGGGATTACTGAGTGTGGGGGGATTACTGAGTGGGGTGGGGGAGATTACTGAGTGCGGGGGGATTACTGAGTGGGGAGGATTACTGAGTGGGGGGGATTACTGAGTGGGGGAGATTACTGAGTGTGGGGGTGTGTGTTACTGAGTGTGGGGGGATTACTGAGTGGGGGGGATTACTGAGTGTGGGGGGGATTACTGAGTGGGGAGGATTACTGAGTGGGGGGGCATTACTGAGTGGGGGGGATGACTGAGTGGGGAGGATGACTGAGTGGGGGGGATTACTGAGTGTGGGGGGAGATTACTGATTGTGGGGGGGATTACTGAGTGGAGGGGATTACTGAGTGGGGGGGGATTACTGCGTGTGGTGGGGATTACTGAGTGGAGGGATTACTGAGTGGGGGGGGATTCGTGAGTGTGTGGGGGGGGGATTACTGAGTGGGGGGGATTAGTGTGTGGGGGGCTATTACTGAGTGGGGTGGATTACTGAGTGGGGGGCATTACTGAGTGGGAGGGATTACTGAGTGGGGGGGATTACTGTGTGTGGGGGAGTATTACTGAGTGGGGTGGATTCCTGAGTGGGGGGGATTACTGAGTGGGGAGGGGGCGGTTACTGAGTGGGGGGAGATTAATGAGTGTGGGGAGATTACTGAGTGGGGGGAGATTACTGAGTGGGGGGGATTACTGAGTGTGGAGGTGGTTACTGAGTGGGGGGATTACTGAGTGGGGGGGATTGCTGAGTGGGGGGGATTACTAAGTGTGGGGGGGATTACTGAGTGGGGGGGCATTACTGAGTGGGGGGGATTACTGAGTGGGGGGGATTACTGAGTGTGGGGGGGATTAATGAGTGGGGGGGGGATTACTGAGTGTGAGGGGGATTACTGAGTGGAGGGATTAATGAGTGTGGGGGGGATTACTGAGTGGGGGGATTACTGAGTGGGGGGGGGGAATTACTGAGTGGGGGGGGATTACTGAGTGGGGGGATTACTGCGTAGGGGGGATTACTGCGTGGGGGGGATTACTGAGTGGGGGTGATTACTGAGTGGGGGTGGATTACTGAGTGGGGGGGGGATTACTGAGTGGGGGGATTACTGAGTGAGCCGAGATTACTGAGTGGGGGGGGTAACTGAGTGGGGTGGGAGATTACTGAGTGTGGGGGAAATTACTGAGTGTGGAGGGAGATTACTGAGTGGGGGGGATTAACTGAGTGTGGAGGGATTTCTGAGTGTGGGGGATTACTGAGTGGGGGGGGATTACTGAGTGGGGGGGATTACTGAGTGTGGGGAGGATTACTGAGTGGGGGGATTACTGCGTGGGGGGGATTACTGAGTGGGGTTGGATTACTGAGTGGGGGGGAGATTACTGAGTGTGGGGGAGATTACTGAGTGGGGGATTACTGAGCGTGGGGCGGGATGACTGAGTGGGGGGGAGATTACTGAGTGGGGGGGGATTACTGAGTGTGGAGGCATTACTGAGTGTGGGGGGGATTACTGAGTGTGGGGGGAGATTACTGAGTGGGGTGGATTACTGAGTGTGGGGGGAGATTACTGAGTGGGGGGGACTACTGACTGGGGGGAGATTACTGAGTGGGGGGGAGATTACTGAGTGGGGGGATTACTGATTGGGGGGGATTACTGAGTGGGGGGGAGATTACTGAGTGGGGGGAGGATTACTGAGTGGGGGGATTACTGCGTGGGGGGGATTACTGAGTGGGGAGGATTACTGAGTGGGGGGGGGATTACTGAGTGGGGAGGATTACTGAGTGGGGAGGATTCCTGAGTGGGGGGGAATTACTGAGTGGAGGAAGGTTACTGAGTGTGGGGGTGATTACTGAGTGGAGGAAGGTTACTGAGTGTGGGGGTGATTACTGAGTGTGGGGGGGATAACTGAGTGTGGGGTGGTTACTGAATGGGGGGGGATTACTGAGTGAGGGGAGGTCACTGAGTGGGGGGAGGTCACTGAGTGTGGGGGGGAGATTACTGAGTGGGGGGTATTACTGAGTGGGGAGGGATTACTGAGTGGGGGGGAGTGGGGAGGGATTACTGAGTGGGGGGGATTACTGATTGGGGTGATTAATGAGTGGGGGGAGATTACTGAGTGTGGGGAGATTACTGAGTGTGGGGGGTTACTGAGTGGGGTGGATTACTGAGTGGGGGGGGGATTACTGAGTGTGGGGGGGATTACTGAGTGGGGAGGATTACTGAGTGGGGAGGATTCCTGAGTGGGGGGGAATTACTGAGTGTGAGGGGATTACTGAGTGTGGGGGGAGATTACTGATTGTGGGGGGGATTACTGAGTGGGGGGGATTACTGAGTGGGGGGATTACTGAGTGGGGGGGGGGATTACTGAGTGGGGGGGTGGATTAGTGAGTGTGTCGGGGGGATTACTGAGTGGGGGGGATTACTGAGTGGGAGGGATTACTGAGTGGGGGGAGATTACTGAGTGGGGGGGATTACTGAGTCGGGCGATGGAGATGACTGAGTATGGGGGGGATTACTGAGTGGGGAGGGTTACTGAGTGTGGAGGGATTACTGAGTGTGGGGGGATTACTGAGTGGGGGGGAGATTACTGAGTGAGGGGGATTACTGAGTGTGGGGGGGATTGCTGAGTAGTGGGGAAATTACTGAGTGGGGGGATTACTGAGTGTGGAGGGAGATTACTGAGTGGGGGGGGATTACTGAGAGTGGGGGGGATTACTGAGTTGGGGGGAGATTACTGAGTGGGGGGGATAACTGAGTATGGGGTGGTAACTGAGTGGGGGGGGTGGATTACTGACTGGGGGGGATAACTGAGTGGGGAGGGGGCGGTTACTGAGTGGGGGAGATTACTGAGTGTGGGGAGATTACTGAGTGGGGGGAGATTATTGAGTGGGGGGGATTACTGAGTGTGGAGGTGGTTACTGAGTGGGGGGATTACTGAGTGGGGGGGATTACTGAGTGGGGGGGATTACTGAGTGTGGGGGGGATTACTGAGTGGGGGGCATTACTGAGTGGGGGGGGGATTACTGAGTGGGGGGGATTATTGAGTGTGGGGGGGATTAATGAGTGGGGGGGATTAATGCGCGGGGGGGATTACTGAGTGGGGGGATTACTGAGTGGGGGATATTACTTAGTGGGGGGGATTACTGAGTGTGGGGGGGATTAATGAGTGGGGGGATTACTGAGTGTGAGGGATTACTGAGTGTGGGGGGGATTACTGAGTGGGGGGATTACTAAGTGGGGGGGGAGATTACTGAGGGGGGGGGGTTACTGAGTGGGGGGATTACTGTGTGGGGGGGATTACTGAGTGGGGGGGATTACTGAGTGGGGGGGATTACTGAGTGGGGGGGTTACTGAGTGGGGGGGGTTACTGAGTGTGGGGGGGATTACTGAGTGGGGGGGATTACTGAGTGTGGGGGGGATTACTGAGTGTGGGGGGATTACTTAGTGGGGGGGATTACTGAGTGTGGGGGAGATTACTGAGTGTGGGGGAGATTACTGAGTGTGGGGGGATTACTGAGTGTGGGGAGATTACTGAGTGGGGGGAGATTACTGAGTGTGGGGGATTACTGAGTGGTGGGAGATTACTGAGTGTGGGGGGATTACTGAGTGGGGGGAGATAACTGAGTGGGTTGAGATTACTGAGTGGGGGGTGATTACTGAGTGGGGAGATTACTGAGTGGGGTGGATTACTGAGTGTGGGGGGGATTACTGAGTGGGGGGGATTACTGAGTGGGGGGATTACTGAGTGGGGGGGATTACTGAGTGGGGGGGATTACTGAGTGGGGGGATTACTGAGTGGGGGGGGGTACTGAGTGGGGGGGATTACTGAGTGTGGGGGGGATTACTGAGTGGGGGGGGATTACTGAGTGTGGGGGGATTACTGAGTGGGGGGGATTACTGAGTGGGGTGATTACTGAGTGGGGGGGAGATTACTGAGGGGGGGTTTACTGAGTGGGGGGATTACTGAGTGTGGGGGATTAATGAGTGGGGGGGATTACTGAGTGAGGGGGATTACTGAGTGGGGGGGTTAATGAGTGGGGGGGTGTTACTGAGTGTGGGGGGGATTACTGAGTGGGGGGGATTACTGAGTGTGGGGGGGATTACTGAGTGTGGGGGGATTACTGAGTGGGGGAGATTACTGAGTGTGGGGGAGATTACTGAGTGTGGGGGATTACTCAATGTGGGGGGATTACTGAGTGGGGGGGTTACTGAGTGGGGGGGATTACTGAGTGTGGGGGGATTACTGAGTGGGGGGAGATTACTGAGTGTGGGGACGATTACTGAGTGTGGGGGGATTACTGAGTGGGGGGGGATTTCTGAGTATGGTTGGGTGATTACTGAGTAGGGGGGGTGTTACTGAGTGGGAGGGGATTACTGAGTGGGGGGGGATTTCTGAGTGGGGGGGATTACTGAGTGTGGGGGGAGATAACTGAGTGGGGGAGATTACTGAGTGGGCGGTGATTACTGAGTGGGGAGATTACTGAGTGGGGTGGATTACTGAGTGTGGGGGGGATTACTGAGTGGGGGGCATTACTGAGTGAGGGGATTACTGAATGGGGGGGATTACTGAGTGGGGGGGATTACTGAGTGGGGGGGATTACTGAGTGGGGGGTTACTGAGTGGGGGGGATTACTGAGTGTGGGGGGGATTACTGAGTGGGGGGGATTACTGAGTGTGGGGGGATTACTGAGTGGGGGGGATTACTGAGTGGTGTGATTACTGAGTGGGGGGGGAGATTACTGAGGGTGGGGGTTACTGAGTGGGGGGATTACTGAGTGGGGGGGATTACTGAGTGGGGGGGATTACTGAGTGGGGGGGATTACTGAGTGGGGGGGTTACTGAGTGGGGGGGGGTTACTGAGTGTGGGGGGGATTACTGAGTGGGGGGGATTACTGAGTGTGGGGGGGATTACTGAGTGTGGGGGGATTACTGAGTGGGGGGGATTACTGAGTGTGGGGGAGATTACTGAGTGTGGGGGAGATTACTGAGTGTGGGGGGATTACTGAGTGTGGGGAGATTACTGAGTGGGGGGAGATTACTGAGTGTGGGGGATTACTGAGTGGTGGGAGATTACTGAGTGTGGGGGGATTACTGAGTGGGGGGAGATAACTGAGTGGGGGAGATTACTGAGTGGGGGGGGATTACTGAGTGGGGGGGATTACTGAGTGAGGGGGATTACTGAGTGGGGGGGTTAATGAGTGGGGGGGGTTACTGAGTGTGGGGGGGATTACTGAGTGGGGGGGATTACTGAGTGTGGGGGGATTACTGAGTGTGGGGGGATTACTGAGTGGGGGGGATTACTGAGTGTGGGGGAGATTACTGAGTGTGGGGGAGATTACTGAGTGTGGGGGGATTACTGAGTGTGGGGAGATTACTGAGTGGGGGGAGATTACTGAGTGTGGGGGATTACTGAGTGGTGGGAGATTACTGAGTGTGGGGGGATTACTGAGTGGGGGGAGATTACTGAGTGGGCGGGATTACTGAGTGTGGGGGGATTACTGAGTGTGGGGGGATTACTGAGTGGGTGGAGATTACTGAGTGTGGGGTAGATTACTGAGTGTGGGAGAGATTACTGAGTGTGGGGGGATTACTGAGTGGGGGGAGATTACTGAGTGTGGGGGAGATTACTGAGTGTGGGGGAGATTACTGAGTGTGGGGGATTACTGTGTGGGATGGAGATTACTGAGTGGGGGGAGATTACTGAGTGTGGGGGATTACTGTGTGGGGGGGATTACTGAGTGGGGGGAGATTACTGAGTGTGGGGGGATTACTGAGTGGGGGGAGATTACTGAGTGGGGGGGATTACTGAGTGTGGGAGGGATTACTGTGTGGGTGAGGATTACTGAGTGTGGGGGGGATTACTGAGTGTGGGGGGGATTACTGAGTGTGGGGGAGATTACTGAGTGTGGGGGGATTACTGAGTGTGGGGGATTACTGAGTGTGGGGGAGATTACTGAGTGTGGGGGGATTACTGAGTGTGGGGAGATTACTGAGTGGGGGGAGATTACTGAGTGTGGGGGGATTACTGAGTGGGGGGAGATTACTGAGTGTAGGGGGATTACTGAGTGGGGGGAGATTATTGAGTGTGCGGGAGATTACTGAGTGTGGGGGGATTACTGTGTGGGATGGAGATTACTGAGAGGGGGGGATTACTGAGTGTGGGGGGATGACTGAGTGGGGGGGATTACTGAGTGTGGGGGGATTACTTAGTGTGGGGGGGATTACTGAGTGGGGGTGATTACTGAGTGGGGGGGGGATTACTGAGTGGGGGGATTACTGAGTGTGGGGGGATTACTGAGTGGGGGAGATTACTGAGTGGGGGGTGATTACTGAGTGGGGGGATTTCTGAGTGGTGGTGGATTACTGAGTGTGGGGGGGATTACTGAGTGGGGGGGACTGCTGTGTGGGGGGATTACTGAGTGGGGGGGATTACTGAGTGGGGGTGGATTACTGAGTGTGGGGGGATTACTGAGTGGGGGGAGATTACTGAGTGTGGGGGGATTACTGAGTGGGGGGAGATTACTGAGTGTGGGGGGATTACTGAGTGGGGGGAGATTACTGAGTGTGGGGGAGATTACTGAGTGTGGGGGAGATTTCTGAGTGTGGGGGAGATTACTGAGTGTGGGGGGATTACTGACTGAGGGGAGATTACTGAGTGTGGGGGAGATTACTGAGTGTGGGGGAGATTACTGAGTGTGGGGGATTACTGTGTGGGATGGAGATTACTGAGTTCGGGGAGATTACTGAGTGTGGGGGGTTACTGTGTGGGGGGGATTACTGAGTAGGGGGAGATTACTGAGTGTGGGGGGATTACTGAGTGGGGGGAGATTACTGAGTGGGGGGGATTACTGAGTGGGGGGGGATTACTGAGTGGGGGGAGATTACTGAGTGGGGGGATTACTGAGTGGGGGGGGGATTACTGAGTGTGGGGGAGATTACTGAGTGTGGGGGGATTACTGAGTGTGGGGAGATTACTGAGTGGGGGGAGATTACTGAGTGTGGGGGGATTACTGAGTGGGGGAGATTACTGAGTGTGGGGGGATTACTGAGTGGGGGGAGATTACTGAGTGTGGGGGAGATTACTGAGTGTGGGGGAGATTACTGAGTGTGCGGGAGATTTCTGAGTGTGGGGGAGATTACTGAGTGTGGGGGGATTACTGACTGGGGGGAGATTACTGAGTGGGGGGGATTACTGAGTGGGGGGATTACTGAGTAGGGGGAGATTACTGAGTGTGGGGAGATTACTGAGTGGGGGGAGATTACTGAGTGGGGGGGATTACTGTGTGGGATGGAGATTACTGAGTAGGGGGAGATTACTGAGTGTGGGGGATTACTGTGTGGGGGGATTACTGAGTAGGGGGAGATTACTGAGTGTGGGGGGATTACTGAGTGGGGGGAGATTACTGAGTGGAGGGGATTACTGAGTGGGGGGGGATTACTGAGTGTGGGGAGATTACTGAGTGGGGGGATTACTGAGTGGGGGTGGATTACTGAGTGTGGGGGGAATACTGAGTGGGGGGATTACTGAGTGTGGGGGGGATTACTGAGTGGGGGGGATCACTGAGTGGGGGGGATTACTGAGTGGGGGGAGATTACTGAGTGTGGGGGTTTACTGAGTGGGGGGAGATTACTGAGTGTGGGGGGATTACTGAGTGAGGGGAGATTACTGAGTGTGGGGGGATTACTGAGTGGGGGGAGATTACTGAGTGTGGGGGAGATTACTGAGTGTGGGGGAGATTTCTGAGTGTGGGGGAGATTACTGAGTGTGGGCAGATTACTGAGTGTGGGGGATTACTGTGTGGGATGGAGATTACTGAGTGGGGGGAGATTACTGAGTGTGGGGGATTACTGTGTGGGGGGATTACTGAGTAGGGGGAGATTACTGAGTGGGGGGGATTACTGAGTGGGTGGGATTACTGAGTGGGGGGAGATTACTGAGTGGGGGGGATTACTGAGTGGGGGGGGGATTACTGAGTGGGGGGAGATTACTGAGTGGGGGGATTACTGAGTGGGGGTGGATTACTGAGTGTGGGGGGGAATACTGAGTGGGGGGATTACTGAGTGTGGGGGGGATTACTGAGTGGGGGGGATTACTGAGTGGGGGGATTGCTGAGTGGGGGGAGATTACTGAGTGGGGGGGATTACTGAGTGGGGGGGATTACTGAGTGGGGGGGATTACTGAGTGAGGTGTGATTACTTAGTGGGGGGGATTATTGAGTGTGGGGGATTACTGAGTGTGGGGGGGATTACTGAGTGGGGGGGGGATACTGAGTGGGGGGGTTACTGAGTGTGGGGTGGATTACTGAGTGGGGGGGATTACTGAGTGTGGGGGGATTACTGAGTGTGGGGGGGGATTACTGAGTGGGGGGATTACTGAGTGGGCGGGGATTATTGAGTGGGGGGGATTTCTGAGTGTGGGGGGGATTTCTGAGTGTGGAGGGGGATTACTGAGTGGGGGAGATTACTGAGTGGGGGGGGGGTATTACTGAGTGGGGGGGATTACTGAGTGGTGGGAGATTACTGAGTGTGGGGGGATTACTGAGTGGGGGGAGATAACTGAGTGGGGGAGATTACTGAGTGGGGGGTGATTACTGAGTGGGGAGATTACTGAGTGGGGTGGATTACTGAGTGTGGTGGGGATTACTGAGTGGGGGGCATTACTGAGTGGGGGGATTACTGAATGGGGGGATTACTGAGTGGGGGGGATTACTGAGTGGGGGGGATTACTGAGTGGGGGGGTTACTGAGTGGGGGGGATTACTGAGTGTGGGGGGGATTACTGAGTGGGGGGGATTACTGAGTGTGGGGGGATTACTGAGTGGGGGGGATTACTGAGTGGGGTGATTACTGAGTGGGGGGGAGATTACTGAGGGGGGGGTTACTGAGTGGGGGGATTACTGTGTGGGGGGATTACTGAGTGGGGGGGATTACTGAGTGGGGGGGATTACTGAGTGGGGGGGTTACTGAGTGGGGGGGGTTACTGAGTGTGGGGGGGATTACTGAGTGGGGGGGATTACTGAGTGTGGGGGGATTACTGAGTGTGGGGGGATTACTGAGTGGGGGGGATTACTGAGTGTGGGGGAGATTACTGAGTGTGGGGGAGATTACTGAGTGTGGGGGGATTACTGAGTGTGGGGAGATTACTGAGTGGGGGGAGATTACTGAGTGTGGGGGATTACTGAGTGGTGGGAGATTACTGAGTGTGGGGGGATTACTGAGTGGGGGGAGATCACTGAGTGGGGTGGATTACTGAGTGTGGTGGGGATTACTGAGTGGGGGGCATTACTGAGTGGGGAGATTACTGAGTGAGGTGGATTACTGAGTGGGGGGGATTACTGAGTGGGGGGGATTACTGAGTGGGGGGGATTACTGAGTGGGGGGGGTACTGAGTGGGGGGGATTACTGAGTGTGGGGGGGATTACTGAGTGGGGGGGATTACTGAGTGTGGGGGGGATTACTGAGTGGGGGGGATTACTGAGTGGGGTGATTACTGAGTGGGGGGGAGATTACTGAGGGGGGGTTTACTGAGTGGGGGGATTACTGAGTGTGGGGGATTACTGAGTGGGGGGGATTACTGAGTGAGGGGGATTACTGAGTGGGGGGGTTAATGAGTGGGGGGGGTTACTGAGTGTGGGGGGGATTACAAAGTGGGGGGGATTACTGAGTGTGGGGGGGATTACTGAGTGTGGGGGGATTACTGAGTGGGGAGGATTACTGAGTGTGGGGGAGATTACTGAGTGTGGGGGATTACTCAATGTGGGGGGATTAGTGAGTGGGGGGGTTACTGAGTGGGGGGGATTACTGAGTGTGGGGGGATTACTGAGTGGGGGGAGATTACTGAGTGTGGGGACGATTACTGAGTGTGGGGGGATTACTGAGTGGGGGGGGATTTCTGAGTATGGTTGGGTGATTACTGAGTAGGGGGGGTGTTACTGAGTGGGAGGGGATTACTGAGTGGGGGGGGGATTTCTGAGTGGGGGGGATTACTGAGTGTGGGGGGAGATAACTGAGTGGGGGAGATTACTGAGTGGGGGGTGATTACTGAGTGGGGAGATTACTGAGTGGGGTGGATTACTGAGTGTGGGGGGGATTACTGAGTGGGGGGCATTACTGAGTGAGGGGATTACTGAATGGGGGGGATTACTGAGTGGGGGGGATTACTGAGTGGGGGGGATTACTGAGTGGGGGGGTTACTGAGTGGGGGGGATTACTGAGTGTGGGGGGGATTACTGAGTGGGGGGATTACTGAGTGTGGGGGGATTACTGAGTGGGGGGGATTACTGAGTGGGGTGATTACTGAGTGGGGGGGGAGATTACTGAGGGTGGGGGTTACTGAGTGGGGGGATTACTGAGAGGGGGGGATTACTGAGTGGGGGGGATTACTGAGTGGGGGGGATTACTGAGTGGGGGGGTTACTGAGTGGGGGGGGTTACTCAGTGTGGGGGGGATTACTGAGTGGGGGGGATTACTGAGTGTGGGGGGGATTACTGAGTGTGGGGGGATTACTGAGTGGGGGGGATTACTGAGTGTGGGGGAGATTACTGAGTGTGGGGGAGATTACTGAGTGTGGGGGGATTACTGAGTGTGGGGAGATTACTGAGTGGGGGGAGATTACTGAGTGTGGGGGATTACTGAGTGGTGGGAGATTACTGAGTGTGGGGGGATTACTGAGTGGGGGGAGATAACTGAGTGGGGGAGATTACTGAGTGGGGGGTGATTACTGAGTGGGGGGATTACTGAGTGGGGGGGATTACTGAGTGGGGGGGATTACTGAGTGAGGGGGATTACTGAGTGGGGGGGTTAATGAGTGGGGGGGTTACTGAGTGTGGGGGGGATTACTGAGTGGGGGGGATAACTGAGTGTGGGGGGGATTACTGAGTGTGGGGGGATTACTGAGTGGGGGGGATTACTGAGTGTGAGGGAGATTACTGAGTGTGGGGGAGATTACTGAGTGTGGGGGGATTACTGAGTGTGGGGAGATTACTGAGTGGGGGGAGATTACTGAGTGTGGGGGATTACTGAGTGGTGGGAGATTACTGAGTGTGGGGGGATTACTGAGTGGGGGGAGATTACTGAGTGGGCGGGATTACTGAGTGTGGGGGGATTACTGAGTGTGGGGGGATTACTGAGTGGGTGGAGATTACTGAGTGTGGGGTAGATTACTGAGTGTGGGAGAGATTACTGAGTGTGGGGGGATTACTGAGTGGGGGGAGATTACTGAGTGTGGGGGAGATTACTGAGTGTGGGGGAGATTACTGAGTGTGGGGGGATTACTGTGTGGGATGGAGATTACTGAGTGGGGGGAAATTACTGAGTGTGGGGGATTACTGTGTGGGGGGGATTACTGAGTGGGGGAAGATTACTGAGTGTGGGGGGATTACTGAGTGGGGGGAGATTACTGAGTGGGGGGATTACTGAGTGTGGGAGGGATTACTGAGTGGGTGAGGATTACTGAGTGTGGGGGGGATTACTGAGTGTGGGGGGGATTACTGAGTGTGGGGAGATTACTGAGTGTGGGGGGATTACTGAGTGTGGGGGATTACTGAGTGTGGGGGAGATTACTGAGTGTGGGGGATTACTGAGTGTGGGGAGATTACTGAGTGGGGGGAGATTACTGAGTGTGGGGGGATTACTGAGTGGGGGGAGATTACTGAGTGTAGGGGGATTACTGAGTGGGGGG
>NW_027252017.1:0-32193 GCF_044704955.1 Pristiophorus japonicus | reverse complement strand
GGAGAGAGAGAGAGAGACTGGAGGGGGAGAGGGTGAGAGAGAGACGGGGCGGGAGAGAGAGAGCGACTGCGGAGGGGGGCGAGAGAGAGAGAGACTGGGGGGAGAGGGAGAGAGAGAGACTGGGAGGGAGAGAGAGAGACTGGGGGAAGAGGGCGAGAGACTGGAGGGGAGAGAGAGAGAGAGAGACTGGGAGAGAGAGAGAGAGAGAGAGACGGGCGGGAGAGAGAGAGAATCAGGGGAGAGAGGGAGAGACTCGGGGCGGGGGGGGGGAGAGAGAGACAGTGACTGCAGGGGGAGAGAGACAGAGAGACTGGGGGGGGAGAGGGAGGGAGAGAGGGAGAGACTGTGGGGAGAGGGAGAGAAAGAGAGAGAGAGAATGGGGGCGGGGGAGAGAGAGAGAGAGACTGGTGGGGAGAGAGAGCGAGAGACTGGGGGAGAGAGAGACTGGGGGAGAGAGAGACTGGGGGGGTGGAGAGAGAGAGAGAGAGAGACGGGGAGAGAGAGAGAGAGAGAGATTGAGGGGGCGAGGCAGAGAGCGGGGGAGAGAGAGAGAGAGACTGGGGCGGGAGAGAGAGAGAGACTGGGGGGGAGAGAGAGAGAGAGAGAGAGAGAGAGACGGGGGGGAGAGAGAGAGAGAGAGAGAGAGATGGGGGGGTGGGAGAGAGAGACTGCGGGGGAGAGGGAGGGGAGAGAGATCGAGAGAGACTGGGAGGATAGAGTGAGAGATAGAAACATAGAAAATAGGTGCAGGAGTAGGCCATTCAGCCCTTCGAGCCTGCACCGCCATTCAATGAGTTCATGGCTGAACATGCAACTTCAGTACCCCATTCCTGCTGTAGAGAGAGAGAGACTGGGAGTTGGGAGAGAGAGAGAGACTGGGCGGGGGGAGAGAGAGAGAGAGGGATACAGGGGTGGGGGAGAAGGAGAGAGAGAGAGGGAGACGGGGCTGGGGGGGGGAGAAGGAGAGAGAGGGGGGAGAGAGAGAGAGACTTGGGGGTTAGAGAGAGAGAGACTGGGGGAAGAGGGAGAGAGAGACTGGGGGGAGAGGGAGAGAGAGAGAGAGAGACTGGGGGTGGGTGAAGAGAGAGAGAGAGAGAGAGAGAGAGACTGGGGGGGAGAGAGAGAGAGAGACTGGTGAGGAAAGGGAGAGAGAGAGATGGGGGGGAGTGGGAGAGAGAGAGTGCAGGAAGGGGGAAAGTGAGAGAGAGAGACTGCGGGGGGAGCGAGACAGAGAGGGGCGGTGGGGTGGGAGAGAGTGGGGGAAGTGAGAGAGACTGGGTGGGAGAGAGAGACTGGAGGGGGAGAGGGCGAGAGAGAGACTGGGGGCGGGAGAGAGAGCGACTGCGGTGGGGGGCGAGAGAGAGACTGGGGGAGAGGGAGAGAGAGAGACTGGGGGGGAGAGAGAGGGAGAGAGAGAGACTGGGAGGGAGAGAGAGAGAGAGAGAGAGAGACGGGCGGGAGAGAGAGAGAATCAGGGGAGAGAGGGAGAGAGACTGGGGGGAGAGACTTGGTGGGGGGGGGTGTGGGGGGAGAGAGACAGAGACTGGAGGGGGAGAGAGACAGAGAGACTGGGGGGGGGGAGAGGGAAGGAGAGAGAGAGAGAGAGACATGTGGGGAGAGGGAGAGAGAAAGACTGGGGGGGGAGAGAGAGAGAGAGATGGGGAGAGAGAGACAGTGGGAAGAGGAAGAGAGAGAGAGGGACTGGGGGCAGGGGGAGGGTGAAAGAGAGACGGGGGGAGAGAGTGAGAGACTGGGGGGAAAAGGGAGAACGAAGGAGACTGGGGGGGAGAGGGAGAGACCGAGACTGGGGGGGGAGCGAGAGAGAGAGACTGGGGGGAGAGGGAGAGAGAGACTGGTGGGGAAGAGGGAGAGAGAGAGTCTGGGGGGGGGAAGAGAGAGAGAGACTGCGGGTTGTGCGAGTCAGAGAGTGGGTGGTTGGGAGAGAGAGTGGGGGTGAGAGAATGAGACTGGTGGGGAGAGGAAGAGAGAGAGACTGGGGGGGAGAGAGAGAGAGAGATTGACGGGGGAGAGGGATAGAGAGACGGGGTTGAAGAGAGAGAGAGAGAGTGACTGGGGGTTGAGAGAGAGAGATTGTGGGGGGTTGAGAGAGAGAGAGACTGGGGGAGAGAGAGAGAGAGACTGGGGGGGTGGAGAGAGTGAGAGACTGGGGCGGGGGAGAGAGTGGGACTGGGGGGAGAGGGAGAGAGAGAGACTGGGGCGGGGGAGGCAGAGGGAGAGTGGGGCGGTGGGGGAGAGGGAGAGAGAGACAGGGGTGGAGAAGGAGAGAGAGACTGGGAGGGGAGAGGGAGCGAGAGAGAGACTGGTGGGGAGAGGGAGAGAGAGAGAGACTGTGGGGGGGAGAGAGAGAGAGAGAGAGAGACAGACTTGGGGGGGCAGACTGGGGTTGGGGCAGAGAGAGAGAGAGACTGGGTGGGGGGGAGAGAGAGAGAGAGACTGGGGGGGGAGAGAGAGAGAGGGAGACTGGGGGGGAGGAGAGAGAGAGAGAGACTGGAGGGAGAGGGAGTGAGAGAGACTGTGGAGGGAGACAGAGAGAGACTGGGGGAAGAGGGGGAGAGAGAGAGAGACTGATGGGGAGAGGGAGAGAGTGAGACTGGGAGGGAGAGAGAGAGAGAGACGGGTGGGAGAGAGAGAGTCTTGGGGTGTGGGGAGAGGGAGTGAGAGACTGGGGGGGAGAGCGAGAGACTGGGGGGGAGAGGGAGAGAGAGAGTGCAGGAAGGGGGAAAGTGAGAGAGAGAGACTGCGGGGAGAGCGAGACAGAGAGGGGCGGTGGTGTGGGAGAGAGTGGGGGGAAGTGAGAGAGACTGGGTGGGAGAGAGAGACTGGAGGGCGAGAGAGAGACTGGGGGTGGGAAGAGGGAGAGAACGACTGCGGAGGGGAGGCGAGAGAGAGAGAGAGAGAGAGAGACTGGGGGGAGAGGGAGAGAGAGAGAGAGAGACTGGGGGGAGAGGGAGAGAGAGACTGGGGGGGGAGAGAGAGACTGGAGGGGGAGAGGGCGAGAGAGAGACTGGGGGCGGGAGAGAGAGCGACTGCGGAGGGGGGCGAGAGAGAGAGAGAGAGACTGGGGGGAGAGAGAGAGACTGGGGGAAGAGGACGAGAGACTGGAGGGCGAGAGACTGGAGGGGAGAGAGAGAGAGACAGGGGGGGAGAGAGAGAGAGAGAGGTAGAGAGAGAGGGAGAGAGATTGGGGGGAGAGAGGGAGAGACTCGGGGGGGGGGGGGGGGGAGGTGGTGGTGGGGGGGAGAGAGACAGAGACTGGAGGGGGAGAGAGACAGAGAGACTGGGGGGGGGAGAGGGAGGGAGAGAGAGAGAGACTGGGGAGAGAGAGAGAGACTGGGGGCGGGGGGGAGAGCGAGAGAGAGAGAGAGAGACTGGTGGGGATAGAGAGCGAGAGACTGGGGGGGAGAGAGAGAGACTGGGGGGAGGTGGAGAGAGAGACGGGGGGGGGGAGGTGGAGAGAGAGACGGGGGTGGGGGAGAGAGAGAGAGACGGGGGGGGGAGAGAGAGAGCGAGAGAGGGAGAGATTGAGGGGGCGAGGCAGAGAGCGGGGGAGAGAGAGAGAGAGACTGGGGGCGGGATAGAGAGGGAGACTAGGGGGGGAGAGAGAGAGAGAGAGAGAGAGACAGGGGGGAGAGAGAGAGAGAGAGAGATGGGGGGAGGGAGATAGAGACTGCGGGGGAGAGGGAGGGAGAGAGATCGAGAGAGACTGGGGGGATAGAGTGAGAGATAGAAACATAGAAAATAGGTGCAGGAGTAGGCCATTCAGCCCTTCGAGCCTGCACCGCCATTCAATGAGTTCATGGCTGAACATGCAACTTCAGTACCCCATTCCTGCTGTAGAGAGAGAGAGACTGGGGGTTGGGAGAGAGAGAGAGACTGGGCGGGGGGAGAGGGAGGGAGAGAGAGAGAGGGATACGGGGGCGGGGGAGAAGGAGAGAGAGAGAGAGGGAGACGGGACTGGGGGGGGGGGGGAGAAGGAGAGAGAGGGGGAGAGAGAGAGAGAGAGACTGGGGGGAGAGGGAGAGAGAGAGACTGGGGGGGAGAGGAGGAGAGAGAGCGAGACTGGCGGGGGAGAGAGCGAGACACTGGAGGTAGAGAGAGATACTGGGGGTGGGTGAAGAGAGAGAGAGAGAGAGAGAGAGAGACTGGGGGGGAGAGGGAGAGAGAGAGTGCGGGAAGGGGGAAAGTGAGAGAGAGAGACTGCGGCGGGAGCGAGACAGAGAGGGGCGGTGGGGTGGGAGAGAGTGGGGGAAGTGAGAGAGACTGGGTGGGAGAGAGAAACTGGAGGGGGAGAGGGCGAGAGAGAGACTGGGGGGAGAGGGAGAGAGAGAGACTGGGGGGGAGAAAGAGAGACTAGGAGAAGAGGGCGAGAGAGAGGGAGACTGGGGGTAGAGGGAGAGAGAGAGACTGGGGGGGAGAGAGAGAGACTGGGGGAAGAGGGTGAAAGACTGGAGGGGAGAGAGAGACTGGGGGGAGAGGAAGAGAGAGAGACTGGGGGGGAGAGAGAGAGAGAGATTGACGGGGGGAGAGGGAGATAGAGACTGGGTGGTGAAGAGAGAGAGTGACTGGGGTTTGAGAGAGAGAGATTGTGGGGGAGAGAGAGAGAGACTGGGGGGAGGGGGTGAAGAGAGTGAGAGACTGGGGGGGGAGAGAGAGGGACTGGGGAGAGAGGGACTGGGGGGAGAGGGAGAGAGAGAGACTGGGGCGGGGGGCGCAGAGGGAGAGTGGGGCGGTGGGGGGAGAGGGAGTGAGAGACGGGGGGTGGAGAGAGAGAGAGAGAGATACTGGGGGGAGAGAGAGAGACTGGGAGGGAAGAGAGAGAGACTGGGGGGAGAGGGAGCGAGAGAGAGACTGGTGGGGAGAGGGAGAGAGAGACTGGGGGGAGAAAGAGAGAGACTGGGCGGGGGGAGACTGGGGTTGGGGCAGAGAGAGAGAGAGACGGGGGGGGAGAGAGAGACGGGGGGGAGAGAGAGAGAGAGAGACTGGGGGGAGAGAGAGAGAGAGAGAGAGAGAGAGACTGGGGGGAGAGAGAGAGAGACAGGGGGGGGGAGAGAGAGAGAGAGAGACTGGGGGGGAGAAAGAGAGAGACTAGGGGGGGGAGAGAGAGAGTGACTGGAGGGAGAGAGAGTGCGGGAAGGGGTAAAGTGAGAGAGAGAGATTGCGGGGGGAGCGAGACAGAGAGGGGCGGTGGGGTGGGAGAGAGTGGAGGGAAGTGAGAAAGACTGGGTGGGAGAGAGAGACTGGGGGCGGGAGAGAGAGAGCGACTGCGGAGGGGGGCAAGAGAGAGAGAGAGAGACTGGGGGAGAGGGTGAGAGAGAGAGACTGGGGGAAGAGGGCGAGAGACTGGAGGGGAGAGAGAGAGACGGGGGGAGAGAGGGAGAGAGAGAGACTGGGAGGGAGAGAGAGACAGGCGGGAGAGAGAGAGAGAATCAGGGGAGAGAGCGAGAGACTCGGGGGGGGGGGGGAGGTGGTGGTGGGGGAGAGAGACAGAGAGACTGGGGGGGAGAGGGAGAGAGAAAGACGGGGGGGAGAGAGAGAGAGATGGGGGAGAAAGAGAGACAGTGGAAAGAGGGAGAGAGAGAGAGAGAGACTGGGGGCGGGGGGAGAGCGAGAGAGACTGGGGGAAGGGTGTGAGAAAGAAAGAGACGGGGGGAGAGAGTGAGAGACTGGGGGGGGGGGAAAAGGGAGAAAGAGGGAGACTGGGGGGGGGAGAGGGAGAGAGCGAGACTGGGGGGGAGAGGGAGAGAGAGAGAGACTGGGGGGGAGAGGGAGAGAGAGACTCTGGGGGGGAAGAGGGAGAGAGAGAGAGTGACTGGGGGTTGAGAGAGAGAGAGATTGTGGGGGAGAGAGAGAGAGAGAGACTGGGGGGGGGGAGAGAGAGAGACTGGGGGGGGGAGAGAGAGAGAGACTAGGCGGGGGGGAGAGAGAGAGAGGGACTGGGGAGGAGGAGAGAGAACGAGAGAGAGAGAGACTGGAGGGAGAGGGAGTGAGAGAGACTGGGGGAAGAGGGAGAGAGAGAGAGAGACTGATGGGGAGAGGGAGAGAGCAAGACTGGGAGGGAGAGAGAGACAGGTGGGAGAGGGAGAGAGACGGGTGGGAGAGAGAGAGACGGGCGGGAGAGAGAGAGTCTGGGGGTGTGGGCAGACAGAGAGAGAGACTGGGGGGAGAGAGAGAGACTGGGGGGAGAGAGAGAGAGAGAGAGACGGGGGGAGAGAGAGAGAGACTGATGGGGAGAGGGAGAGAGCGAGACTGGGAGGGAGAGAGAGAGAGAGACGGGCGGGAGAGAGAGAGTCTGGGGGTGTGGGCAGACAGAGAGAGAGACTTGGGGGAGAGAGAGAGAGAGACTGGGGGGAGAGAGAGAGAGAGGCTGGGGGGGGGTGGAGAGAGAGAGAGAGACTGGGGGGAGAGAGAGACTGAGAGGGGAGAGAGAGAGACTGGGGGGAGAGGGAGCGAGAGAGACACAGGTGGGGAGAGGGAGAGAGAGAGAGACTGGGGGGAGAAAGAGAGAGACTGGGTGGGGGGAGACTGGGGTTGGGGCAGAGAGAGAGAGAGACGGGGGGGAGAGAGAGAGAGAGAGACGGGGGGGAGAGAGAGAGAGAGAGAGAGACTGGGGGGAGAGAGAGAGAGACAGGGGGGGAGAGAGAGAGAGAGAGAGACTGGGGGGGAGAGAGAGAGTGCGGGAAGGGGGAAAATGAGAGAGAAAGATTGCGGGGGGAGCGAGACAGAGGTGCGGTGGGGTGGGAGAGAGTGGGGGGAAGTGAGAAAGACTGGGTGGGAGAGAGAGACTGGAGGGAGAGAGGGCGAGAGAGAGAGAGCGACTGCGGAGGGGGGGCAAGAGAGAGAGAGAGAGACTGGGGGAGAGGGAGAGAGAGGGACTGGGGGGGAGAGAGAGAGACTGGGGGAAGAGGGCGAGAGACTGGAGGGGAGAGAGAGAGACGGGGGAGAGGGAGAGAGACAGGCGGGAGAAAGAGAGAGAATCAGGGGAGAGAGGGAGACACTCGGGGGGGGGTTGGTGGGGGGAGGAGAGAGACAGAGAGACTGGGGAGGAGAGGGAGAGAGAAAGACTGGGGGGGTTGAGAGAGAGAGATTGTGGGGGAGAGAGAGAGAGAGACTGGGGGGGGAGAGAGAGAGACTGGGGGGGAGAGAGAGAGAGACTAGGCGGGGGGAGAGAGAGAGAGAGGGACTGGGTGGGAGGAGAGAGAACGAGAGAGAGAGAGACTGGAGGGAGAGGGAGTGAGAGAGACTGGGGGAAGAGGGAGAGAGAGAGAGTGACTGAGGGTTGAGAGAGAGAGAGAGATTGTGGGGGAGAGAGAGAGAGAGACTGGGGAGGAGAGGGAGAGAGAAAGACTGGGGGGGTTGAGAGAGAGAGATTGTGGGGGAGAGAGAGAGAGAGACTGGGGGGGGAGAGAGAGAGACTGGGGGGGAGAGAGAGAGAGACTAGGCGGGGGGGAGAGAGAGAGAGAGGGACTGGGTGGGAGGAGAGAGAACGAGAGAGAGAGAGACTGGAGGGAGAGGGAGTGAGAGAGACTGGGGGAAGAGGGAGAGAGAGAGAGACTGATGGGGAGAGGGAGAGAGCAAGACTGGGAGGGAGAGAGAGACGGGTGGGAGAGGGAGAGAGACAGGTGGGAGAGAGAGAGACGGGCGGGAGAGAGAGAGTCTGGGGGTGTGGGCAGACAGAGAGAGAGAGACTGGGGGGGTGGAGAGAGAGAGAGAGAGAGAGAGAGACGGGGGGGGGGGGAGAGAGAGAGAGATTGATGGGGAGAGGGAGAGAGCGAGACTGGGAGGGAGAGAGAGAGGGACGGGCGGGAGAGAGAGAGTCTGGGGGTGTGGGCAGACAGAGAGAGAGACTGGGGGGAGAGAGAGAGAGACGGGGGGGGGGTGGAGAGAGAGAGAGAGAGAGACGGGGGGGGGGAGAGAGAACGAGAGAGAGAGAGACTGGAGGGAGAGGGAGTGAGAGAGACTGGGGGAAGAGGGAGAGAGAGAGAGACTGATGGGGAGAATAAGAGAGCAAGACTGGGAGGGAGAGAGAGACGGGTGGGAGAGGGAGAGAGACAGGTGGGAGAGAGAGAGACGGGCGGGAGAGAGAGAGTCTGGGGGTGTGGGCAGACAGAGAGAGAGAGACTGGGGGGGGTGGAGAGAGAGAGAGAGAGAGAGAGAGACGGGGGGGGGGGGAGAGAGAGAGAGATTGATGGGGAGAGGGAGAGAGCGAGACTGGGAGGGAGAGAGAGAGGGACGGGCGGGAGAGAGAGAGTCTGGGGGTGTGGGCAGACAGAGAGAGAGACTGGGGGGAGAGAGAGAGAGACGGGGGGGGGGGTGGAGAGAGAGAGAGAGAGAGAGACGGGGGGGGGGAGAGAGAGAGAGAGCGAGAGACTGGGGGGAGAGAGAGACTGGGAGGGGAGAGAGAGAGACTGGGGGGAGAGGGAGCGAGAGAGACACTGGTGGGGAGAGGGAGAGAGAGAGAGACTGGGGGGAGAAAGAGAGAGACTGGGTGGGGGGAGACTGGGGTTGGGGCAGAGAGAGAGAGAGACTTGGGGGGGGGGAGAGAGAGAGAGAGAGACTGGGGGGAGAGAGAGAGAGACGGGGGGGAGAGAGAGAGAGACGGGGGGGAGAGAGAGAGACTGGGGGGGAGAGAGAGAGAGAGAGAGACTGGGGGGGAGAGAGAGAGAGAGAGACTAGGGGGGGAGAGAGAGAGAGACTAGGGGGGGAGAGAGAGAGAGAGAGAGAGACTGGAGGGAGAGAGAGAGAGAGATTGCGGGGGGAGCGAGACAGAGAGGGGCGGTGGGGTGGGAGAGAGTGGGGGTAAGTGAGAAAGACTGGGTGGGAGAGAGAGACTGGAGGGGGAGAGGGCGAGAGAGAGAATGGGGGCGGGAGAGAGAGAGCGACTGCGGAGGGGGGGCAAGAGAGAGAGAGAGAGACTGGGGGAGAGGGAGGGAGAGGGACTGGGGGGGAGAGAGAGAGACTGGGGGAAGAGGGCGAGAGACTGGAGGGGAGAGAGAGACGGGGGAGAGGGAGAGAGAGAGAGACAGGCGGGAGAGAGAGAGAGAATCAGGGGAGAGAGGGAGAGACTCGGGGTAAAACATAGAAACATAGAAAATAGGTGCAGGAGCAGGCCATTCAGCCCTTCTAGCCTGCACCGCCATTCAATGAGTTCATGGCTGAACATGAAACTTCAGTACCCCCTTCCTGCTTTCTCGCCATAACCCTTGATCCCCCGAGTAGTAAGGACTTCATCTAACTCCCTTTTGAATATATTTAGTGAATTGGCCTCAACTACTTTCTGTGGTAGAGAATTCCACAGGTTCACCACTCTCTGGGTGAAGAAGTTTCTCCTCATCTCGGTCCTAAATGGCTTACCCCTTATCCTCAGACTGTGACCCCTGGTTCTGGACCTCCCCAACATTGGGAACATTCTTTCTGCATCTAACCTGTCTAAACCCGTCAGAATTTTAAACGTTTCTATGAGGTCCCCTCTCATTCTTCTGAACTCCAGTGAATACAAGCCCAATTGATCCAATCTTTCTTGATAGGTCAGTCCCGCCATCCCGGGAATCAGTCTGGTGAACCTTCGCTGCACTCCCTCAATAGCAAGAATGTCCTTCCTCAAGTTAGGGGACCAAAACTGTACACAATACTCCAGGTGTGGCCTCACCAAGGCCCTGTACAACTGTAGCAACACCTCCCTGCCCCTGTATTCAAATCCCCTCGCTATGAAGGCCAACATGCCATTTGCTTTCTTAACCGCCTGCTGTACCTGCATGCCAACCTTCAATGACTGATGTACCATGACACCCAGGTCTCGTTGCACCTTCCCTTTTCCTAATCTGTCACCATTCAGATAATAGTCTGTCTCTCTGTTTTTACCACCAAAGTGGATAACCTCACATTTATCCACATTATACTTCATCTGCCATGCATTTGCCCACTCACCTAACCTATCCAAGTCACTCTGCAGCCTAATAGCATCCTCCTCGCAGCTCACACTGCCACCCAACTTAGTATCATCCGCAAATTTGGAGATACTGCATTTAATCCCCTCGTCTAAATCATTAATGTACAATGTAAACAGCTGGGGCCCCAGCACAGAACCTTGCGGCACTCCACTAGTCACTGCCTGCCATTCTGAAAAGTACCCGTTTACTCCTACTCTTTGCTTCCTGTCTGACAACCAGTTCTCAATCCACGTCAGCACACTACCCCCAATCCCATGTGCTTTAACTTTGCACATTAATCTCTTGTGTGGGACCTTGTCGAAAGCCTTCTGAAAGTCCAAATATACCACATCAACTGGTTCTCCTTTGTCCACTTTACTGGAAACATCCTCAAAAAATTCCAGAAGATTTGTCAAGCATGATTTCCCTTTCACAAATCCATGCTGACTTCGACCTATCATGTCACCATTTTCCAGATGCACTGCTATGACATCCTTAATAATTGATTCCATCATTTTACCCACTACTGAGGTCAGGCTGACCGGTCTATAATTCCCTGTTTTCTCTCTCCCTCCTTTTTTAAAAAGTGGGGTTACATTGGCTACCCTCCTTGTGGGGGAGAGAGAGAGAGAGACTGGGGGGGGAGAGAGAGAGAGACTAGGCGGGGGGGGGGGGGGGAGAGGGACTGGAGGGGAGGAGAGAGAACGAGAGAGAGAGAGAGAGACTGGAGGGAGAGGGAGTGAGAGAGACTGGGGGAAGAGGGAGAGAGAGAGACTGATGGGGAGAGGGAGAGAGCGAGACTGGGAGGGAGAGAGAGAGACGGGTGGGAGAGGGAGAGAGACGGGTGGGAGAGAGAGAGAGAGACGGGCGGGAGAGAGAGAGTCTGGGGGGAGGGTGTGAGAGAGAGAGAGACGGGGGAGAGAGTGAGAGACTGGGGGGGGGAAAGGGAGAAAGAGGGAGACTGGGGGGAGAGAGAGAGAGAGCGAGATTGGAGGGAGAGAGAGTGCGGGAAAGGGGAAAGTGAGAGATAGAGACTGCGGGGGTAGCAAGACAGAGAGGGGCAGTGGGGTGGGGGGAAGTGAGGGAGACTGGGTGGGAGAGAGAGAGAGAATCAGGGGAGAGAGGGAGAGAGACTGGGGGGAGAGAGGGAGAGACTCGTGAGGGGGGGTGGTGGTGAGGGGGGAGAGAGACAGAGACTGGAGGGGGAGAGAGACAGAGAGACTGGGGGGGTAGAGGGAGGGGGAGAGAGAGAGAGACTGGTGGGGAGAGGGAGAGAGAAAGACTGGGGGGGAGAGAGAGAGAGAGAGAGAGATGGGGGAGAGAGAGAGACAGTGGGAAGAGGGAGAGAGAGAGAGAGAGACTGTGGGCGGGGGGAGAGCGAGAGAGACTAGGGGGAGGGTGAGAGAGAGAGAGAGACGGGGGGGAGAGAGTGAGAGACTGGGGGGGAAAGGGGAGAAAGAGGGAGACTGGGGGGGAGAGGGTGAGAGCAAGACTGGGGGGGGGGAGAGAGAGAGAGAGACTGGGGGGGGAGAGGGAGAGAGAGACTCTGGTGGGGGAGGAGGGAGAGAGAGAGAGTCTGTGGGGGGGGGAAGAGAAAGACTGCGGGTTGTGCGAGTCAGAGAGCGGGTGGTTGGGAGAGAGAGTGGGGGTGAGAGAATGAGACTGCGGGGGCGAGGAAGAGAGAGAGACTGGGGGGGAGAGAGAGAGAGATTGGCGGGGGAGAGGGAGAGAGAGACTGGGGGGTGAAGAGAGAGAGAGAGAGTGACTGGGAGTTGAGAGAGAGAGATTGTGGGGGGTTGAGAGAGAGAGAGACTGGGGGGGAGAGAGAGAGAGAGAGGCTAGTGGGGGGGAGAGAGAGAGAGGCTAGTGGGGAGGAGAGAGAGAGGCTAGTGGGGGGGGAGAGAGAGAGAGAGAGACTGGGGGAAGAGGGAGAGAGAGGGAGACTGATGGGGAGAGGGAGAGAGCAAGACTGGGAGGGAGAGAGAGAGAGAGGCGGGTGGGAGAGAGGGAGAGAGAGACGGGTTGGAGAGGGAGAGAGAGACTGGGGGGAGAGAGAGAGACTGGGGGGGGGTGGAGAGAGAGAGAGAGAGAGAGAGAGACGGGAGAGGAGAGAGAGAGAGAGAGAGAGAGCGCGAGAGAGAGATTGGGGGAGCGAGGCAGAGAGTGGGGGAGAGAGAGAGAGAGACTGGGGGCGGGAGAGAGAGAGAGACTGGGGGCGGGAGAGTGAGAGAGAGACTGGGGGGGTAGAGAGAGAGAGAGAGAGACGGGGGGGAGAGAGAGAGAGAGAGAGAGAGAGAGAGAGACTCGGGGGAAGAGGGAGAGAGAGAGACTGGGGGCGGGAAGAGGGAGAGAGAGAGACTGGCGGGGGGGAGAGGGAGTGAGAGACTGGGGAGGATGGGGGAGAGAGAGAGACTGGGGGAGAGAGAGAGAGAGACTGCGGGGGAGAGGGAGGGAGAGAGATCGAGAGAGACTGGGGGGAGAGAGTGAGAGATAGAAACATGGAAAATAGGTGCAGGAGTAGGCCATTCAGCCCTTCGAGCCTGTACCGCCATTCAATGAGTTCATGGCTGAACATGCAACTTCAGTACCCCATTCCTGCTGTAGAGAGAGAGAGACTGGGGGTTGGGAGAGAGAAAGAGACTGGGCGGGGGGAGAGAGAGAGAGAGAGAGGGATACGGGGGCGGGGGAGAAGGAGAGAGAGAGAGAGGGAGAAGGGGCTGGGGGGGGAAGGAGAGAGAGGGGGGGATAGAGAGAGAGACTTGGAGGGGGTAGAGAGAGAGAGACTGGGGGAGGGGGTAGAGAGAGAGAGACTGGGGGGAGAGGGAGAGAGAGCGAGACTGGGGGGGGAGAGGGAGAGAGCGAGACTGGGGGGGGAGAGGGAGAGAGCGAGACTGGGGGGGGAGAGGGAGAGAGAGAGACTGGGGGGAGAGGGAGAGAGAGACTCTGGGGGGGAAGAGGGAGAGAGAGAGTCTGGGGGGGAAGAGAGAGAGAGAGACTGCGGGTTGTGCGAGTCAGAGAGTGGGTGGTTGGGAGAGAGAGTGGGGGTGAGAGAATGAGACTGGGCGGGAGAGGAAGAGAGAGATACGGGGGGGAGAGCGAGAGAGAGATTGGCGGAGGGAGAGGGAGAGAGAGTATGGGGGGTGAAGAGAGAGAGAGAGAGTGACTGGGGGTTGAGAGAGAGAGATTGTGGGGGGGTTGAGAGAGAGATTGTGGGGGAGAGAGAGAGAGACTGGGGGGGGAGAGAGTGAGAGACTGGGGGTGGTGGAGAGAGAGAGCGACTGCGGGGGGGGTGCGGGGAGAGGGAGAGAGACTGGGGTGAGAGCAGAGAGAGAGAGACGGGGGGTTGGGAAGAGGGAGAGAAAGAGAGAGAGACTGGGGGGGCAAAGGAGAGAGTGGGGGGGAGAGAATGGGGGCGGGAGTGAGAGAGAGACTGGGGGCGGAGAGAGAGAGAGAGAGAGAGAGAGACTGGGGGCAGGAAGAGGGAGAGAGAGAGAAACTGCCGGGGGGGGGGGGTGCAGAGGGAGTGAGAGACTGGGGGGGGCGGAGGGAGAGAGAGATTGGTGGGGGGGAGAGAGAGAGAGAGAGAGAGACTGGGGGGGGCGGAGGGAGAGAGAGATTGGTGGGGGGGGAGAGAGAGAGAGAGAGAGACTGCGGGGGAGAGGGAGGGGGGGAGAGAGAGAGAGAGAGAGAGAGAGAGACTGGGGGAAGAGAGAGAGAGAGAGAGAGAAACATAGAAAATAGGTGCAGGAGTAGGCCGTTCGGCCCTTCGAGCCTGCACCACCATTCAATGAGTTCATGGCTGAACATGCAACTTCAGGACTCCATTCCTGCTGTAGAGAGAGAGAGACTGGGGGTTGGGAGAAAGGGAGAGAGAGAGAGAGAGAGACTGGGCGGGGGGAGAAGGGGAGAGAGAGAGAGAGAGAGAGAGAGAGAGGGAGAGAGAGACGGGGGTTGGGGGTGGCGAGAAGGAGTGATGGGGGGGAGAGAGCAAGAGACTTGGGGGGTAGAGAGAGAGAGACAGCGGGGAGAGAGCGGCTGGGGGCGGGAAGAGAGAGAGACTGGGGATGGGGAGAGGGACAGAGAGAGAGATTGGGGGCGGGAGAGAGAGAGAGACTGCGGTGGGGGGTGAGAGAGAGGCTGGGGGGAGAGGGAGAGAGAGAGACTGGGGGGGAGAGGGAGAGCAACTCGGGGTGGGGGGGGGGAAGAGGGAGAGAGAGAGAGACTGGGGTGGGGGCAGAGAGAGAGAGAGATAGAGACGGGGTGGGTGGGAGAGAGAGAGAGAGAGACTGGGGCGGGCGAGAGAGAGAGAGAGACTGGGGGGGGGGGAGAGAGAGACTGGGGGGGTGGAGAGAGGGAGACTGGGGGGGCGGCGTGGAGAGAGAGAGAAAGGGGGGAGAGAGAGAGAGACTGGGGGCTGGGTAAGAGAGAGAGAGAGACTGGGGGGGAGAGAGAGAGACTGGGGGGAGAGAGAGAGAGAGAGAAGTGGGAGAGAGGGACTGGGGAGGGGGAGAGAGGAGAAGTGGGAGAGAGGGACTGGGGAGGGGGAAGTGGTGGGGAGAGGGAGAGAGAGACTGGGGTGGACAGAGAGAGAGAGACTGCGGGGGGGGGGAGAGAGAGACTGCGGGAGGCGGGGGGAGAGAGAGACTGAGGGGAGAGTGAGAGAGAGACTAGGGGGGGAGAGTGAGAGAGAGACTGGGGGGGAGAGTGAGAGAGAGACTAGGGGGGGAGAGGGAGAGAGAGACTAGGGGGGGAGAGGGTGGGGAGGAGAGAGAGAGAGAGACTAGGGGGGGAGTGAGAGAGACTGGGGAGAGAGCGAGGGAGAGACGGGGGGGTGGGGAAGAGAGCGAGAGACTGGGTGGGGGGGATAGAGACTGGGGGAGAGAGTGAGAGAGAGACTGGGGGAGAGAGAGAGAGAGAGATGGAGGGGGGTAGAGGGAGAGACAGGGGGTGAGAGGGAGAGAGACAGAGACTGCGGGGGGGGGGGGGAGGGGAGAGAGAGAGACTGGGGGGAGCGAGGGAGAGAGAGAGAGAGAGACTGGGGGTGGGGGGATAGAGAGACTGGGTGTGGGGGGAGAGAGGGACTGGGGAGGGGGAAGTTAGAGAGACTGGAAGGCGGGAGGGGGAAGAGAGAGAGACTGGAGGGGGAGAGGGAGAGAGAGAGACTGGGGTGGGGGGCTGGGGGGAGAGAGAGAAAGACTGGGGATAGAGAGAGAAAGAGACTGGGGGGAGGGTGAGAGAGAGAGAGACTGGAGGGGAGAGGGAGAGAGAAAGACTGGGGGGCGGGGGGGGAAGAGAGAGACTGGGGTGAGGGTGAGAGAGAGAGAGACAGAGGGGAGGGTGAGAGAGAGAGACGAGGGGAGAACGGATAGAGAGAGACTGGGGGGGGAGAGAGAGAGAGAGACACGGGGGTTAGAGAGAGAGGGCGAGACTTGGGGTGGTGGAGAGAGAGAGACTGGGGATGGGGGAGAGGGAGAGAGAGAGACTGGGGGTGAGAGGGAGTCTGGGGGGGGGAGAGGGAGAGAGAGAGTCTGGGGGGAGAGAGAGAGAGAGAGACTGCGGGGGGAGCGAGACAGAGTGGGGGGGTGGGAGAGAGAGTGGGGGGGAGAGAATGAGACTGGGGGGGGAGAGAGACTGGGGGAGAGAGTGAGGGAGAGAGAGAGAGAGACTTGGGGGGGGGGGAGAGAGAGAGAGAGAGGAAGATGGAGGGATGTAGAGGGAGAGACGGGATGAGAGGGAGAGAGACAGAGACTGCGGGGGAGGGAAAGAGAGAGACTGGGGGGGAAAGAGAGGGAGAGGGAGAGAGAGAGACTGGGGGGGTGGGGGAGAGAGAGCGAGAGAGACTGGAGGAGGGAGAGAGAGAGACTGGGGGTGGAAGAGAGAGAGACTGGGGGGGGAGCAACAGAGAGAGAGACTGGGGGTGGGGGAGAGAGAGAGACTGGGGGGGAGGGGGGGAGAGAGAGAGAAACTCGGAGGGGGTGGGGGGGGAGAGAGAGAGAGACTGGGGAGGGGAGAAAGAGAGAGACTGGGGGTGGGGGGGAGAGAGAGAGACTGGGCAGAGAGAGAGAGAGAGACTTGGGGGGGTAGAGAGAGATGAGGGAGAGAGACTGGGGGGCAAGAGAGAGAGACTGGAGGAGGAGAGAGAGAGAGAGAGACTGTAGAGGAGAGAGAGAGATACTGGGGGTGGGGGGAGAGAAAGAGACTGGGGGGGGTGGAGGAGAGAGAGAGTGAGACTGGCGGGGGGGGAGGTAGAGAGTGTGAGACTGGGGTGGGGGGTGGTGGAGAGAGAGAGAGAGAGAGAGAGAAACTAGGGGATGGGGAGAGAGAGAGACTGGGGGGGGGGGGGGGCGGAGAGAGAGAGAGAGACTGCGGGGGAAAAGAGAGAGAGTGTAATGCTGATTCAATGTCTAGAATGCCTTCCCCATCACAAGTTACACCCGATAGGGAAGAAGTGTTTTATTTTTCATACATTGATGAACTGCCAGTCGCAGCTGAAGATATTGGTAGAGCAACCAAACGTGAACCAGTGATGTCAAAGATGTATGAGTATATTGCAAATGGATGGCCAAACCAGTTAACAGACAAAGATACACATCCATTCTTCATTCGTAGGAATGAATTATCTGTCGATAAAGATTGTATCATGTGGGGTGCAAGAGTGGTTATACCAAATAAATTTAGGTCCAAATTATTAGGAGACCTCCATGACTAGCACCTGGGAATGTGCTTGACCAAGAGTTTTGCACGCAGTTATTTATGGTGGCCAGGTCTTGATAAAGATGTAGAGTACATCGTGAGTCAGTGTACGACATGTCAATCGGTAAGCAAGCAACCACCACCAGTACCATTACAGCCATGGAAATGGCCTCCCAGGGCTACTTATTGATTTTGCTGAGTTAGAAGGACAACAATTGTTCATTGTGATTGATAGCTATTCGAAGTGGGTTGAGGTGTTTCCAATGTGGAAAATAACAAGAAGTAAAACATTGGACATTTTACGAAAATTATTTTCTTCATTTGACCTCCCTGAAGAGATTATTTTGGATAATGGACCACAATTTCGTTCAGAAGAATTTGCACAATTCACGAGCAAAAATGGTGTAAACATACCAAGGTTCCACCATACCATCCTGCTCCTGCAGAGCGCACTGTACACATTGTAAAACGTGCCCTCATAAAACAAATGTTCGATCCAAATCCAAGGAAACGACAGTTGTCATTGGATCACAAATTGGCTAATTTTTTGATTACATATCGAAATATTCCTCATACAACTACAGGTAGAACAGCAGCAGAGTTGTTTCTCAAACGACAGCCACGAACCAGATTCTCGTTGTTAAAACCAAACTTGGCACAGTCCGTAGAAGAGACACAATTAAGACAGAAAGAGAATCATGATAGAGGTAGAGTAAAAGAGGGAAGTGTGAAATTAAACCAGAAGGTGAGAGTGATGAACCGTCACCATAAATGGTTAATGTGGTTACCAGGAAGAGTGGTAAAGATATGTGATCCTCGCACATATTTGGTAAATATGTTTGATAATGGACAGGTTAGGTTTGTTCATATTGATCATATTTTACCTACAGACATGGAAGGGGTTGAAGGTGGGAATGATTCAATTATTTCTGACTCATCAGATAGTTTTGATACACCAGTAGCAAATCCTAAATCCAATGTACTGGAAACAAATCCAGGAGAGAATCAGAATGAAAGTCTGAGTCCGGAAAACAAAGAGCCTGAAGTTAGAGTGAGTTCAAATGAAAATTAAGGAAATTCCGTGGAGGAAAATGTTCCTCAGGATAAGCCTCAAATGAGTGTGAAATCGACACCATGTTTGGAAGGTTCTGTTCGAGAGCGAAGGTATCCTCTTCGAAACAGAAAACAAGTGGTAAAGTTAAATTTGTAAATATGGGAAAAAAAAAAGTTTATATCCTGTATTATGTATGAACATGAAAGTTATGTATGATGTTTGTTATGATGGCTTCTTCATTAAGGAGAGAGAAGTGTAATGTCTGTAAGCTTGTAATGTTTGTAGCTCCACATTGTGGATGTGGACGTATTGTGTACTGCAAGTGCAGGGTTAATAATAAACAGAACCAGGCAGATTTCCGGAGGCTTCCGAGAGAGCTGCCTGCCATGTTAGGAAGCTGTGTGTGCTTGTGCTCTGTGAACATATCACACTCCTCATCGCAGTCCTAAATTACCAACCCCCTCTCCTGCCCCCTGGTTCTAGACTCCCCAGCCAGCAGAACAATCTCTCAGCATCGACCATGCCAACCCCCCCTCACAATCTTATATGTTTCAATGAGATCACCTCTCATTCTTCTAAACTCCAGAGAGTATCAGCCCATACTACTCAATCTCTCCTCATAGGACAGCCCTCTCATAAACAAAAAGACTTGTATTAATATAGTCCCATCACAGGAATCAATCTAGTGAACCTTCCTTGTACCCCCTCTATGGCAAGTAAATCTTTCCTCAGGTACGGAGACAAAAACTGTGCACAGTACTCCGTGTGGTCTCACCAAAGCTCTGTACAATTGCAGCTATATATGGGAAGGGGGAGGTGAGAGATCGACAGGGGGCAAGGGAGGGGAACAGAGAGATATGGAGAGGGGTGAAAGAGAGAGAGGGAAGGGGAGAGTGAGTTAGAGGGTTGGGGAGAGGGACAGGGGGCAGAGGAGAGAGGGACTGAGAAAGAGATGGGGGAGGGGGAGAGAGCCAGCTGTGAGGGAGAGAGACTGGATGGAGATGGGGAGAGAGAAAGGGAGAATGGAGGGAGTTAGAGAGAGTCCGGGAATGGAGAGAGCCAGGGGAGGGATGTCAAAGTGGGGGGGGGGGGGCGAGAGAGACATGGGAGAGTCAGGGGAGGGATTGATGGGGAGGGAAGGAGAGATGGTGAAAGAAAAAGTAGGTAGGTAAAGAAAGACGATGGAGGGGGAATGAGGGAGTTGGGGAGGAGGATAGATGTTTAAAGAGACAGGACGGGATAGAAGAAGTAGAGAGAGACAGAGGGATATGAGGAGCGAGGGAGAATGAGGGAGGAGGGAAAGTATAGTGGAGAAAAGAACAAGGGAGAAATAGAAGAGGATACCAGGGATTGGAAAAGGGGTTAACTGGAAATGGGGAAAGGCTTTGGGATAAAATTGGGAACTGGAGGCACCAATCAGTGTTGCTGGGATGATGACAGATCTTAGCTTCAGGCTGGGGCACTAATCCTTCCCAGTTAGAGGTGGAATTACTGACCAAGGACAGTTACAGCAGTTCCACATGTTTAATTTCGAAGCTGGAGCTGGTTGAGACTCCACTGCAGTCATGATCATGTCCATAATGATCATGTCCATAATGATCATGTCCATAATGATCATGTCCATGACTGGCCGGCAGGTTGGGCCAGTGCTCCCCCAACACAAAAGTGACATTGTATTCAATATTGGCTCCACCTCTAGGGTAAGGGGCACATAGACATCAGAGGGGCGTCCAAAGAAACCTGGCGGTGGGGCTTGGGGTAGAATCCCTCAGACACACGAGTCCCACCAGAGGAAGCTCTTTGGACCTCAGAACCACGTGACTGGTCCTCTTCCAAAACCAAATATATTCGAAATCATCAAGGGATTTCCTACCGTAGATCGGGAGGAACTGTTTGCAGTGGCAGGAGGGTCGGTAACCAGAGGATACAGATACAAAATAATTGGCAAAAGAGCCAGAGGGAAATTGAAGACATTTTTTTTTACGCAACGAGTTGTTGTGATCTGGAACACGCTGCCTGAAAGGGAGGTGGGAGCAGGTTCAATACCTGTGGTAACTTTCAAAAGGGAATTTGATAAATACTTGGAAATATTTGCAGGGCTATGGGGAATAAGCAGGGGTATGGGAGTAATTGGATTGCTCTTTCAAAGAGCGGGCACAAGCAGATGGGCAAGTGGCCTCCCGTGCTGTAAGGTGGTAAGATTCGATAAAAATGTTGCATATGGCACATACCTGCTGTCCACAAACGTTACTTCTTGTAGCACTTTGGGCGGGGGTTTCTGCTTCTGCAGCCGCCAGCACGCAACCTTCTCTCTATTAGAGTAAATAGACGGAAACCCCCCAGCCTTTCTCTCACCATGTATGACAGGAAACCCAAGGGTAAACATTTTATGGGGAAAACCAGTATCAACATTTCATAATTGACAAACTGAGTGTAAATATTTCATCGTTGAGATCACAGACTGTTGATGGATGAGTCAAATCATTCAAAATGTGTTATGAAAATATTTATGACCACCATGTTCTTTCTCAGTAACTGAAATTTCTAATGTCCAAAATAACATTCTAAAGAAAATTTTAAAAATCCAAAAAAATGACAATTTTAATTTTAATACTTTCAGTAAAATCTTAACTTCAACTTTTAGCCTTTCGCAAAGGCTTGGGCTTTTGCTGGATATTTTGGCCTTCCAACAGTTTTACCTTTCAATGGAATTCCCTTTGCAGAACTTTCCAGGTGGCAATCTGTGCCGTTCGAGCATTTCCCATTTGTAGGACTGCTCCACATGCAGTCTGTGCACCACCTGTTGTAGGCTACGAAGCGTTGGCCCTCGTCCTGTATCGATTCAATGTCTTCTTTGCTTCTTCCAAAAGATTCTGGAAGAACCGAAAGACTGAATTCTCTCAATTTTATATCACATAAGAACATAAGAAATAGGAGCAGGAGTAGGCCATACGGTCCCTCGAGCCTGCTCTGCCATTTAATACGATCATGGCTGATCAATCATGGATTCAGGTACACTTCCCTGCCCGCTCCCCATAACCCCTTTTCCCCTTATCGGTCAAGGAACTGTCTATTTCTGTCTTAAATTCATTCAATGTCCCAGCTTCCACAGCTCTCTGGGGCAGCGAATTCCACAGATTCACAACCCTCCGAGAAAAGAAATTTCTCCTCATCTCAGTTTTAAATGGGTGGCCCCTTATTCTAAGATCATGCCGTCTAGTTCTAGTCTCCCCTATCAGTGGAAACATCCTCTCTGCATCCACCTTGTCAAGCCCCTTCATAATCTTATATGTTTCGATAAGATCACCTCTCATTCTTCTGAATTCCAATGAGTATAGGCCCAACCTACTCAACCTTTCCTCATAAGTCAACCCCCTCATCTCCGGTATCAACCTAGTGAACCTTCTCTGAACTGCCTCCAAAGCAAGTATATCCTTTAATAAATATGGAAACTAAAACTGTACGTTGTATTCCAGGTGTGGCCTCACCAATACCTGTAGCTGTAGCAAGACTCCATCCCCTTTGCAATAAAGGCCAAGATACCATTGGCCTTCCTGATCACTTGCTGTACCTGCACACTATCCTTTTGTGTTTCATACACAAGGACCCCGCTGGATCCTGGAGCTTCATTCTCTGACTCCCCTTCCCTTGCTCCCAGATTCTGGGACCCTCTCTCGGTGATCATTAAACCCCAGCCTGCGTTCCCAGTGCTCCCTGATTTCAGAACCATTCCAATGTTCCCAGGCCTTGAGACACCCTCCCCAATTCTCCCAGATACCAACCGCCCTGTACCAATGATCCAGGATCCCATGATCTGCTGCATTTTTCCTGGAACCCGCCCTGTGCTCGCATTCCCTGGGATCCCCAGATGCCTCGGCCACTAACACCTCTCTGCACCCTCTACTTCTGACACACCATCAGCCAACCATGCCCCCCACTTCGACGCCCCCACCCTTTGTCTCGGTACATTTTTTAACTTGTGTGAATGCACTTGGTTTTAAAACACAACCCTAAAACAGAACTCAATTTTTCAAAAATGTAGGAAAAAAAAACCAAATTGGGGCAGAGATTGTGAAACATTGCAAGGCTCAGGGGAAACCCATGAGTTTTTGTAAAGCTTTCAACATAGTGCCTGATGCACATCTCACCAAAACTTTGGAACCGACAGGGCACGTCAGGAAGATCACACAGATAAGTGTAAATCAGTGCTGCCGTTCGGCCCATCTAGCTCATCCTGCCACAGAAATCGATCATTCCCATTTCAATTCCACCATTCTCTCGATATTCTTTACTCGGGTTCACCCCTAAAGGGCAATCTCCTCTTGTGTGTCATTGTGGATAGTGTGCTGCAGGACTATCATAGAGGGGGCAGCATCGTGTTCCACCACGCACTGTCGGACTGTCGGACCCTATTATTCAGGCTAACAGTCTCCTGCCTCCGCATCGTTACCTCTGGTGTCCCCAAAGGATCTATCCTTGGCCTCCTCCTAGTTCTCATCTACATCATCATCATCATAGGTGGTCCCTCGAGCGAGGATGACTTGCTTCCACGGGTTCACAGGTGTTTCAATGAAGGACCCAATGTTCCAGTCCTGAATTCCAGTTGAGGAAGTGGAAGATGCCTGTGCGTGGATATTTTTAACGTGTGGTGACCGTTGCACACCAGCCACCACACGGGCTTGACAGAGCTAGGTCTTGGTCCAGTAGCAAGGGTTAACCAGGACGAATGGAGACCAACTCTGCTGCACGGATCTAGTGCGGACACATATTGCAGTGTGGGCTGGCCCGTGCTGCCCCTGGGCCCTCGGCTCTTCTGGGTCCCGTACACTCATCTGTCGCACCTCCACCACGATCTCTCACCGCTCCTCCGCCATAAACATTCACCGCATCTCGCCACAAACACTCGCCGCTCATCTGCCCCAACCTTCCCACTCCTCTGTACCAGGGTCCTGCCAATGTTACTGCCCACACTCCAGAATGATGACCAGGGTTTTGATGTCGTCACCCAGTCGCTCATCTCAAAATCGTCGCACACTTGGAGCAGCTCTCGCTGGAGGTTGAAGCGGTACGTCGCTCCAGCTCTTACACTTGCCGATCTGCGGAACTGTTCTCTCGCAGGTTGGGGGGCCACGATGTACATACTCATCTACATACAGCCGATCAGTGACATCATCTGAAAGCATGTCAGTTTCCACACGTACGCTGACGGCAACCAGCTCTACCTCCCCACCACCTCTCTCGACCCCCGCCACTCAGTTTGATTTGTCACGCTGCTTGTCTGACATCCAGTATTGGATGAGCAGAAATTTCCTCCAACTAAATATTGGGAAGACAGAAACCAGTGGGGCTGAAATTGCCCTCCGCAAACAGAGCGCACTGACTGATTTAATTGTTGATTTACCCACCCAATCGATGGGGTGGTGATTAGTGCGATTTTGCCCTCTGTGTTTGAGCGATTCTGTTGGGGCGGTGTTTCGGGCAGCATCGGGGCGGAAGGCCGGCACTGATGACGTCAGTGCGACACGGACGTGCCCCGTTGCGCTGACGCGTAGTAACGTCCCGCCCCTTTAGTTCAAGGGGCGTGCCGCTGCGAGTTCTGCAGCCACTTTTGTGGGGCCCACTGGGCCACCAGGGAGGGCTTCAGCTGGGCCAGCGGTCCGGTACCCAGGAGGGGGTGATGGGCTGCCTGTTCATGGACCGGCCGAACTCGTGGCCGCCATTGTCGTGGCGGCTCCACTCCTGCGAGGTGATTTCCCTCGCGGGGTGGAAAGGGGTGGTGCATGCAGACGGGGCACAAACACGGGCGGGGCGGTGACCTTCTCTGCCAGAAAAAGGGACGAGGGCAATGTCCCAATTGTCGGCCACTACGTATAGACTGAGCGGTATCTCTTTTCCTCCCCGTTACCGCCTCGGTAACAGCTCTTAAAAAATGGGGGCAATTTCGACCCCACTGTCTTTGGTCCCCGCCACAAACTCCATTCCCTAACCACCAACTCCATCCCTCTCCCCGGCCACTGTCTGTGGCTTAACCAGACCCTTCACAACCTTGCCGTCCTATCTGACCTTGAAATGAGCTTCTGGCCACATATCCGTTCGTCACCAAACCACCTACTTCCACCTCCATAACATCGCCCGTCTCCACCCCTGCCTCAGCTCATCTGCTGCTGAAGCCCTCATCCGTGCCTTTGTTACCACCAGACTTGAATATTCCAACGCACTCCTGGCTGGCCTCCCACATTCTACCCTACGGAAACTTGAGCTCATCCAAAACTCTTCTGCCATGTCCCAATTCACATCAAGTCCTGCTCACCCAGCACCCCTGTATCCGATGATCTACATTGGCTCCAGATCTGACAGTCCGCCTCGATTTAAAATTCTCATCTGTGTTTTCAAATTCCTCCATGGCCTCGCCTTCCTTATCTCCAACCCTACATTGGCTCCCAGTTAAGCAATGTTCGGGAGGTTTGGCAGGACATTCTTTATTTTTAGCTGTAAACAGCAAGAGATAAAACACAGAGACAGACACAAGTCTTTAAGAAACAGGAGGCTGTGAAGGAGTCAGGATTTAAAGGGAAAACCATGTGGTAAAGTGCTTAGAAATGCTGGAGGATAGTTAGAAACCATCTTGTTGAAGTCAAGTCAGACAAGGCACTGATGTGGGGGAGCATGGCATGTTCTTCATTTTGTATGCATACACGAAGTTAGAATGCACATATTGAAACCAGGGAGGGATTAAAGGTGCCTCGGGCCCTGGGCAGTACCCCGGCCATAGGCCCCCTACTCCCATTCACATCCTGCGGTAAATGACATTAGTGAGCTAAGTCACAGGGCACTATACTGAGTATGCATCAGGTCAAGGTCAGGTCAGGTCTACATCTCAGGTTATGTTCTCATTGATACTATGACAACACTCATTTAATATTTTATTCTGTTTCCAACCAATTAAACCGATACCTTGATGAAACCCTGTATAAACAGTAAACAACGCTTACATTTTTTAAATCCTTACATTTTGAAACTAAATTGACAATGACAACAATTTAGAACTAGACAGCGCAATTTGTTTGGAAGACCATCAATTGTCACTTGCATTACATTTTCTCCACAGAGGCAACTACAAATATAACCCCCCCACACCCCCCGCCAATACACACACACTCTCCTCCGCGCCCCCTGCCCCCCCCACCTCCCTACAAGTATAACATTACATTGGTCTTTTCCTAGATTTTTGTCGGCTAAACTCGCAATGATTTTTGAGACGTCAAGTCCACTCAGTATTCGCTCTCAATGCTGATGATTGAAAGACTATTAAATCGATCTTGTCCCATTCAGTTCCTAACCTCATCCTCGATGTGTTTGGAGAAGGATTGCTCACCACTGCAATTTGATACCATCATCGACAGATATATCCGAAGAGTTATTTCACTGTTAGACAAGGTTTGGGTGAGGGAGTGTGTATGGAGGAATTGGTACATTCTCAGCTCTGCTGACTTAGTTTGTTTGCCACAAATTGAGGTTCGAAGCTCTGTTGAGGATGCCAACAAGCTAGAAAACTGGATGAATTCACTTTCAATCATAGGTTCCAGATCGTTGGGACAGGAGCGGGCAAGATTTGCTGCGGCTTGCTTGAGCTCATGAGTCAAGAGAGCGGCTAGCTTGGACAGGAATCCAAACTTACTGTTGATTTCCTTGTATGCTTCAAGGTGGTGTTTCAAGGTATTGATTAGTTGATCAATGATGACAAGGAACACTTCAGTTTTGAATTTCTCTTTGGGTGACAGCACAGTGTTTTTAGCATCTCCATCGTCATAGCGACGGTTGTGTACCCGGACGCGCCTCTGAGCTGAATTATACTCGTGGCCACACACTTTAATCCCTAGGTCTTCGAAGTCCTCAAACCCTATCCGCTGGGTCTTGACAAAATTGACAAGGGATCGAGTAAGGACACCATGACATTCAGATTCAAGCCGGTCTCTTGAAGCGAGAAATTGGTCAGGTGAAAGCGCTTCCAGACTGTGTTCCAAATAACAATGAGAATCGCTGAATCCAGGTCACCCAGTTTGTCAAGGGTCAACTGAGCTTCATTTCAGCATTCAACTTTCTGTTCCCCGTCAGTTGCCAGGGATTCTAACACTTCGCATATGGGAGTGTAACCTTTGAGCAGGGCTGACACTGCTTCATACCTTGCTGACCATCAAGTAGCAGAAAGCTGTTTGACCACAGACAGCCCTAAAGGCTTTAGTTTTTCATAAAGCAGTCGCCAGCGATACGTCGATGAGAGAGAAAAGTTTTGTACAATGTCAAACAATCTGAGGATCACTGGGCTGTACTCGGCACTGTTTTTCCCCACAAGGTTGAATGAGTGCGCTGTGCATGGTATAAACGTCACATATGGGCATTGCTCTTTGATGATAGTTTGGACACCAATATATTTCCCACTCATATTTGAAGTATTATCATCAGATTGTCTGTGACAATTTTGTATGTCGATTCCATTCCGATCCAGAAAGGCCAGTATTATTTCTGCGACTTCTTGTCGAGTATGACCGATTATCGGCAAAAACTTTAGGAATCTTTCTTCAGGACCAGTCGGTAGAACATAGCGGACGACAAATGTCAGCTGATCTGATTGTGTGACATCTGGCGTTGAATCAACAGATATTGAATAGAACTTCACTGATTTCAATTTCGGGATAATCGTTGTAAGGTTTTTGCTTTCCTTGTCCTTACTACAGTTCTTTGACTCTGGGATTTACAGGAACAAAATATACACGACACAAAGGTTTAGGCTCAACCCAAAACTATTAGTTTATTAAAACCAACAAAACAGACACAGCCCCTGAGAGATTTGGTTGCAACGTACAATCGCCCAATCTGGCTGGTCGTCACTGATGCCGATTGTCGGCCCTGGAACTGGGAATGAACGGTCTCCGTCTGTCTTCACCTGACTGTCGTAGTCTTCAAGAGCAAGAGAGTGTCTTCCTGTGTGTTTCCCTGTCCATGTCCTTTTGACTGTTACATATATAGTTACCCAGACCCAAACACAAAATCCTTCTATGATTTGGCTGGAACAAAACCTACAAACACCAATTCCTCGGCTGTCTTCTGAGGCTGACTGTCGGCTCGTTCCTTGGTTGCAGTTCGTGTCCCGGAGACTGGCTTCTGTTGCTGAACTGCTATGTTCTGCTGACTTCTGCCTTCAAAAGATAGGTCTTCTTTATACCAAAACCAACTTGCAATCTTGGAACCCGATGGCCGCATCAAATGTGAACTCTTGATAGCTAATTGTTCCTCATAAGAACATAAGAAGTAGGAGCAGGAGTCGGCCATACGGCCCCTCGAGCCTGCTCTGCCATTTAATACGATCATGGCTGATCCAATCATGGACTCAGCTCCACTTCCCTGCCCGCTCCCCATAACCCCTTATCCTCTTATCGTTTAAGAAACTGTCTATTTCTGTCTTAAATTTATTCAATGTCCCAGCTTCCACAGCTCTCTGAGGCAGTGAGTTCCACAGATCCACAACCCTCTGAGAGAAGAAATTTCTCCTCATCTCAGTTTTAAATGGGCAGCCCCTTAATCTAAGACCATGCCCTCTAGTTCTAGTCTCCCCCATCAGTGGAAACATCCTCTCCGCATCCACCCTGTCAAGCCCCCTCATAATCTTATACATTTCGATAAGATCATCTCTCAATTCTTTTGAATTCCAATGAGTAGAGGCCCAACCTACTCAACCTTTCCTCATAAGTCAACCCCCTCAAGTCTGGAATTAATCTTGTGAACCTTCTCTGAACTGCCTCCAAAGCAAATAAAAACATTCGTAAATATGGAAATCAAAACTGCACGCAGTATTCCAGGTGTGGCCTCACCAATACTCTGTATAACTGTAGCAAGACTTCCCTGCTTTTATACTCCATCCCCTTTGCAATAAAGGCCAAGATTCCATTGGCCTTCCTGATCACTTGCTATACCTGCATACTAACCTTTTGTGTTTCATGCACAAGTATCCCCAGGTCCCGCTGTACTGCAGCACTTTGCAATCTTTTTCCATTTAAATAATAACTTAATGGCTCAATTTACCATGATGCTTTGCTTCTCATCTAGAGTCATTGTCCAAGGACATCTAGATAGGAATAGTGCAATCAAGCAGACGCAACATGGATTCATGAAGGGGAAATCATTTTTAACTAATTTACTGGAATTCTTTGAGGATATAACGAGCATGGTGGATAGAGGTGTACCGATGGATGTGGTGTATTTGGATTTCCAAAAGGCATTCGATAATGTGCCACACAAAAGGTTACTGCAGAAGATAAAGATACGCGGAGTCAGAGGAAATGTATTAGCATGGATAGAGAATTGGCTAACTAACAGAAAGCAGAGAGTCGGGATAAATGGATCCTTTTCAGGTTGGCAATCAGTGGTTAGTGGTATGCCACAGGGATCGGTGCTGGGACCACAACTGTTTACAATATACATAGATGACCTGGAAGAGGGGACAGAATATAGTGCAACAAAATTTGCAGATGACACAAAGATTAGTGGGAAAGCAGGTTGTGTAGAGGACACAGAGAGGCTGCAAAGAGATTTAGATAGGTTAAGCGAATGGGCTAAGGTTTGGCAGATGGAATACAATGTCGGAAAATGTGAGGTCATCCACCTTGTAAATAAAAACAGTAAAAGGGAATATTATTTGAATGGGAAGAAATTGCAACATGCTGCGGTGCAGAGGGACCTGGGGATCCTTGTGCATGAATCCCAAAAAGTTAGTTTGCAGGTGCAGCAGGTAATCAGGAAGGCGAATGAAATGTTGGCCTTCATTGCGAGAGGGATGGAGTACAAAAGCAGGGAGGTCCTGCTGCAACTGTACAGGGTATAGGTGAGGCCACACCTGGAGTACTGCGTGCAGTTTTGGTCACCTTACTTAAGGAAGGATATACTAGCTTTGGAGAGGGTACAGAGACGATTCACTCGGCTGATTCTGGAGATGAGGGGGTTACCTTATGATGATAGATTGAGTAGACTGGGTTTTTACTCGCTGCTGTTCAACAGGATGAGGGGTGATCTTATAGAAACATTTAAAATAATGAAAGGGATAGACAAGATAGAGGCAGAGAGGTTGTTTCCACTGGTCGGGGAGACTAGAACTAGGGGGCACAGCCTCAAAATACGGGGGAGCCAATTTAAAACTGAGTTAAGAAGGAATTTCTTCTCCCAGAGGGTTGTGAATCTGTGGAATTCTCTGCCCAAGGAAGCAGTTGAGGCTAGCTCATTGCATGTATTCAAATCACAGATAGATAGATTTTTAACCAATAAGGGAATTAAGGGTTATGGGGAGCGGGCGGGTAAGTGAAGCTGAGTCCACGGCCAGATCAGCCATGATCTTGTTGAATGGCGGAGCAGGCTCAAGGGGCTAGATGGCCTACTCCTGTTCCTAATTCTTATGTTCTTATGATCACCTTCCCACGGTGACAATGGTTGGTTTCCTGGTCGCTGCATATCCGCGTGGCTCAGGGTCCGTCCATTGTCTGGGCCGACTCGGATACCAGCCTTTCAGGGGCCACAATCCAGAGAGAGAGAGGGCGGGGGGGGGGAGAGAGAGACAGAGACTGCAGGGGGAGAGAGACAGAGAGACTGGGGGGGGAGAGGGAGGGAGAGAGGGAGAGACTGTGGGGAGAGGGAGAGAAAGAGAGAGAGAGAATGGGGGCGGGGGAGAGAGAGAGAGAGACTGGTGGGGAGAGAGAGCGAGAGACTGGGGGAGAGAGAGACTGGGGGAGAGAGAGACTGGGGGGGTGGAGAGAGAGAGAGAGAGAGACGGGGGGAGAGAGAGAGAGAGAGATTGAGGGGGCGAGGCAGAGAGCGGGGGAGAGAGAGAGAGAGAGACTGGGGCGGGAGAGAGAGAGAGACTGGGGGGGAGAGAGAGAGAGAGAGAGAGACGGGGGGGAGAGAGAGAGAGAGAGAGAGAGATGGGGGGGTGGGAGAGAGAGACTGCGGGGGAGAGGGAGGGAGAGAGACCGAGAGAGACTGGGGGGATAGAGTGAGAGATAGAAACATAGAAAATAGGTGCAGGAGTAGGCCATTCAGCCCTTCGAGCCTGCACCGCCATTCAATGAGTTCATGGCTGAACATGCAACTTCAGTACCCCATTCCTGCTGTAGAGAGAGAGAGACTGGGAGTTGGGAGAGAGAGAGAGACTGGGCGGGGGGAGAGAGGGAGAGAGAGAGAGAGAGAGGGATACAGGGGTGGGGGAGAAGGAGAGAGAGAGAGGGAGACGGGGCTGGGGGGGGGGGGAGAAGGAGAGAGAGGGGGGAGAGAGAGAGAGACTTGGGGGTTAGAGAGAGAGAGACTGGGGGAAGAGGGAGAGAGAGACTGGGGGGAGAGGGAGAGAGAGAGAGAGAGACTGGGGGTGGGTGAAGAGAGAGAGAGAGAGAGAGAGAGACTGGGGGGGAGAGAGAGAGAGAGACTGGTGAGGAAAGGGAGAGAGAGAGATGGGGGGAGTGGGAGAGAGAGAGTGCAGGAAGGGGGAAAGTGAGAGAGAGAGACTGCGGGGGGAGCGAGACAGAGAGGGGCGGTGGGGTGGGAGAGAGTGGGGGAAGTGAGAGAGACTGGGTGGGAGAGAGAGACTGGAGGGGGAGAGGGCGAGAGAGAGACTGGGGGCGGGAGAGAGAGCGACTGCGGTGGGGGGCGAGAGAGAGACTGGGGGGAGAGGGAGAGAGAGAGACTGGGGGGGAGAGAGAGGGAGAGAGAGAGACTGGGAGGGTGAGAGAGAGAGAGAGAGAGACGGGCGGGAGAGAGAGAGAGAATCAGGGGAGAGAGGGAGAGAGACTGGGGGGAGAGACTTGGTGGGGGGGGGTGTGGGGGGAGAGAGACAGAGACTGGAGGGGGAGAGAGACAGAGAGACTGGGGGGGGGGAGAGGGAAGGAGAGAGAGAGAGAGAGACATGTGGGGAGAGGGAGAGAGAAAGACTGGGGGGGGAGAGAGAGAGAGAGAGATGGGGGAGAGAGAGACAGTGGGAAGAGGAAGAGAGAGAGAGGGACTGGGGGCAGGGGGAGGGTGAAAGAGAGACGGGGGGAGAGAGTGAGAGACTGGGGGGAAAAGGGAGAACGAAGGAGACTGGGGGGGAGAGGGAGAGACCGAGACTGGTGGGGAGAGGAAGAGAGAGAGACTGGGGGGGAGAGAGAGAGAGAGATTGACGGGGGAGAGAGAGAGAGAGACTGGGGGAGAGAGAGATAGAGACTGGGGGGGTGGAGAGAGTGAGAGACTGGGGCGGGGGAGAGAGTGGGACTGGGGGGAGAGGGAGAGAGAGAGACTGGGGCGGGGGAGGCAGAGGGAGAGTGGGGCGGTGGGGGAGAGGGAGAGAGAGACAGGGGTGGAGAGGGAGAGAGAGACTGGGAGGGGAGAGGGAGCGAGAGAGAGACTGGTGGGGAGAGGGAGAGAGAGAGAGACTGTGGGGGGGAGAGAGAGAGAGAGAGAGAGAGAGAGAGAGACAGACTTGGGGGGGCAGACTGGGGTTGGGGCAGAGAGAGAGAGAGACTGGGTGGGGGGGAGAGAGAGAGAGAGACTGGGGGGGGAGAGAGAGAGAGGGAGACTGGGGGGAGGAGAGAGAGAGAGAGACTGGAGGGAGAGGGAGTGAGAGAGACTGTGGAGGGAGACAGAGAGAGACTGGGGGAAGAGGGGGAGAGAGAGAGAGACTGATGGGGAGAGGGAGAGAGTGAGACTGGGAGGGAGAGAGAGAGAGAGACGGGTGGGAGAGAGAGAGAAACGGGTGGGAGAGAGAGAGTCTTGGGGTGTGGGGAGGGAGGGAGAGAGACTGGGGGGGAGAGCGGAGAGACTGGGGGGGGGAGAGAGAGAGTGCAGGAAGGGGGAAAGTGAGAGAGAGAGACTGCGGGGAGAGCGAGACAGAGAGGGGCGGTGGTGTGGGAGAGAGTGGGGGGAAGTGAGAGAGACTGGGTGGGAGAGAGAGACTGGGAGGGCGAGAGAGAGACTGGGGGTGGGAAGAGGGAGAGAACGACTGCGGAGGGGAGGCGAGAGAGAGAGAGAGACTGGGGGGAGAGGGAGAGAGAGAGAGAGAGACTGGGGGGAGAGGGAGAGAGAGACTGGGGGGGGGAGAGAGAGAGAGAGAGACTGGGGAAGCGGGCGAGAGACTGGAGGGGAGAGAGAGAGATGGGGGGAGAGAGAGAGAGAGAGAGAGGGAGAGGGAGAGAGAGAGAGAGAGAGAGACTGGGTGGAGAGGGAGAGAGAGACTGGGGGGGAGAGAGAGAGAGAGACTGGAGGGGGAGAGGGCGAGAGAGAGACTGGGGGCGGGAGAGAGAGCGACTGCGGAGGGGGGCGAGAGAGAGAGAGAGAGAGAGAGACTGGGGGGAGAGAGAGAGACTGGGGGAAGAGGACGAGAGACTGGAGGGCGAGAGACTGAGGGGAGAAGAGAGAGAGACAGGGGGGGGAAGAGAGAGAGAGAGGTAGAGAGAGAGGGAGAGAGATTGGGGGAGAGAGGGACGAGAC
>NW_027252016.1:0-32217 GCF_044704955.1 Pristiophorus japonicus | reverse complement strand
TTTTAGAAATCTCAGGAATCTATTTTCTGGTTATTGGTGTGGTTTCCAACACAATTACTGCACGTAGCTGACATATATATGTAGGATGTTTACATTAGGAGCAACACTGGAATACTGCATTTGTATTTCTTTCACCAATTATCTGCCCCACTCTCAAACATAGAAATTTACAGCGCAGAAGGCGGCCATTTCGGCCCATCGTGTCCGCACCGGCCGACAAAGAGCTGCAAGGCCCTCGGTCAGCAGCCCTGAAGGTTACATATAAACCTACGAACAATGAACAATGGCGGAAAGGTAAAGAGCACCCGGTCCAACCAGTCCGCCCCACACAACTGCGACACCCCTTGTACTGAAACATTCTACACTCCACCCCAACCGGAGCCATGTGATCTCCTGGGAGAGGCAAAAAAAACAGATAAAAACCCAGGCTAATTGGGGGAGAAACAAAAAGCTGGGAAAATTTCTCTCCAACTCATCCAGGCGATCGAAACTAGTCCAGGAGATCACCCTGGCTGTATTCGATTCCCTGCAGTACTTACCATTATATCTACGCCGGCCAACAAAGGTTATCCAGTCTAATCCCAATTACCTCCTCCCCTTCCCTCCTCTCCCGAAGGCATTGACTCATTGCTGGTTCCAAGAGTGCTGGGGACTTTCCAGTACCTCACCCAAGTGGCCATGACAGTGAGTATTGTCGGGCTTGTTTGTTCAATAGGGTGGGGATCGACACAGCCAGGTCTGATCCGATCCACTCCAGTATCCACGCACACATTCCGTCATCAGAGGCTGTGCAAATCAGGAGCACACACCCTGGGCAATTGTCCTCTTTCTAGCCTCAATGCACTGTGGCAGATTTAATCACAAAATAGATACAGATGAGGAAAGCATACCCTGGCTCACCCATTGAGAATCAACCTACGGCCCATCCACTATTTCTTAAATTAATCCAGAGACTTCCCTCACACTACCCTTCCTGGAAGACAAGAAGGAAGGAGTGGGCAGCACTCTCGCCTCTGAGTCAGAAGGTTGTGGGTTCAAGTCCCACTCCAGAGGCTACAGCACAAAAATCCTCGGCTGACACTCTAGCGCACTGCTGAGGGAGAGCTGTACTGCCATCTTTCAGATGAGACTTGCATTTCTATAGCGCCTTTCACAACTACTGGATGTCTCAAAGCGCTTTACAGCCAATGAAGTACTTTTGGAGTGTAGTCACTGTTGCAATGTGGGAAACGCAGCAGCCAATTTGCACACAGCAAGCTCCCACAAGCACCAATGTGATAATGACCAGATAATCTGTTTTTTGTTATGTTGATTGAGGGATAAATATTGGCCCAGGACACCGGGGATAACTCCCCTCTTTTTCAAAATAGTGCCGTGGGATCTTTTACATCCACCTGAGAGGGCAGACAGGGCCTCGGTTTAATGTCTCATCCGAAAGACAGCACCTCCGACAGTGCAGCGCTCCCTCAGCACTGCACTGGGAGTGTCAGCCTTGATGTTTCCTGCTCAAGTCCCTGCAGTGGGACTTGAACCCACAACCTTCTGACTCAGAGGCAAGTGTGCTGCCCACTGAGCCACAGCTGACACAATAAAGGAAAAAGGTATCTGGAAGATTCCTCTTCAATTCCCCTCAGGTGATCAAAACTAGACCTTTTTATTCCCAAAATTATACTTTATTCATATAAAATTTTCACAATACATTGGAAAATAGTTCTGTACCTTGCAGTCAGCAATTCCATACAATTCGTTTGGATGCTGACAGCAGTTCCATACAATGCATTAGCGTGCATTTCATTTCAAGGTACAGTTTAGTATATTCCGTAAATCACGTTACATGTAGTACTGTGCAGATGAAAGCAGTACACGGAAAACCAAACCAGGAGATCACATGGACCTTAAGTTAATCTGGAGCCAAGGGAGGCTGTGACTGCCATGAGAAAGTGGTTTCCAGACGCGCCTTTCACAGTGAGGGAAATAACCACACGAACATGGTGTGATTAGAATGGGCATTCCCAAGGGAAATCCCACTACTGTATTACAAACCGCAACTCAACACATACTGCATTCTTTGGCTTCTGCTATTGGTTCCAAACAAAGGTTTGAGCAAACTGGCTAGTTTCGAATCTCTTTCCATGTTTTGCATTCCCGTGAAGAGATTCTGTGAATTGATTAGAGTGAAACCAACAATAGTGTCTCACTTCCTCCTTGGCCTTTCTCTCTCTCTGGGGAAATCACAGCATGTTTATAAATATGGTATTACAATGAAAAATGACACTGGGACAATTCCAAATCATTGCACTCTGTAATTTACGCACACTGTGAGCACGCTCACAGGTTTTGTTGAGCTGTTGACATAAACCGGTCCAGGCAGCGGGCGGTCGAGGGGGTCGTTCAGCCCGACTGCCTGTCTCTCTTCCGCGGTTACATCCGCGCCAGGGTGTCCCTGGAGATGGAGCACGCGGTGTCCACCGGTACGCTCGCGGCCTTCCGCCAGAGGGACTGGAGTGCATCATCACCCCTGACAACTAAATTTTAATTTGACAATAGTTTTTCAAAAGTATAATTTGATTATTTGTCGGTTTTAGTGCCTCTTGAATAAGGGGGCATTTGATTTAAAATTAGAATTAAAATAGTTGTAGAGCTGTTGAGTTGGGAGTGGCTTAGCCAGTCACGTGATGTTCACAAGACTGAATAAAACCCCAGCCAGTTGGGTTCGGGGGATCCACGATGAGGCAGATGGTTGTGAGCCTGGTGGATGAACCGGTAATGTGTAGAGTGATTGTTAAACCTTTGCTAATAAACCAACTAGTTCTTAATAGCAATGTGTTGCTATGAATTCTTCAGCAAAGAACCCATGAAACAAATACATTGCATACTCTGCCCAGGTAAGGTCTGGAAAGACCGTTTAAATCGAATCACAAGACAAATCTTTTGAAGCTTTCACAAAGCATGATGTGTTTTTAAATGGCAAATGTTAAAGCTGTTGAATGATTGGAAGAATTGTTTTATGACCGTGAACGTGAATTTTCCTCTGTTCTCTACTTAAACATGGTCATCGTTAACACGTCTATTTTAAAACCAGTTGACGATTTCATTAAAATAGCAGGCTGAAATTTGACTCGAATGTGTGAACCAATTCCTTCGAACACAGGAATTTCCATGGCAGACAGGTTTTGTGAATGAATATAAATTGGGGCAGAGACGGGAAATCCTCCCAGTTCTGAGTGTAGATGACTATTGCTAGCAGTAGATCGAACAGACAGATATCAGCACTCCCACTGCACACCAGGGACACACAAGGGTTGTAGGGAACAGGCAGGGAAGTGGAGTTGAGGCCAAGATCACATCAGCCGTGATCTTATTGAATGTTGGAGCAGGCTCGAGGGGCCGCATGGCCTATTCCTGCTCCTATTTCTTATATAAAGAAAGACTTGCATTTATATAGCGCCTATCACGACCACCGGGTGTCTCAAAGCGCTTTACAGCCAATGAAATACTTTTTGGAGTGCAGTTACTGTTGTAATGTGGGAAATGCGGCAGCCAATTTGTGCACAGCAAGCTCCCACAAACAGCAATGACCAGATAATCTGTTTTCGTGATGCTGATTCAGGGATAAATATCGGCCTCAGGACACCGGGGATAACATCCCAGCTCATCTTCGAAATAATGCCTTGGGATCTTTTACATCCACCTGAGAGAGCAGACAGGGCCTCGGTTTAACATCTCATCTGAAAGACGGCACCTCCGACAGTGCAGCACTCGCTCAGCACTGCACTGGGAGTGTCAGCCTGGATGTTTTGTGCTCAAGTCCCTGGAGTGGGACTTGAACCCACAACCTTCTGACTCAGAGGTGAGAGTGCTGCCCACTGATCCATGGCTGACACAATAAGGGGAAAAGTATCTGGAAAATTCCTCTCCGATCCTCCTGAGGCGATCAAAACCAGTCCAGGAGATCACACGGACCTCAAGTTCATCTGGAGCCAAGGGAGGCTGTGACTGCCACATGAGAAAGTAGTTTCCAGCCGCAACTTGCACAGTGAGGGAAATAACCACACGACCATGGTGTGATTAGAATGGGCATTCCAAAGGGAAATCCCACTACTGTATTGCTGTCACTCTGTATGTTTACAAACCGCAACTCAACACATAATGCATTCTTTGGCTTCTGCTATTGGTTCCAGACAAAGGTTTGAGCAAACTGGCTAGTTTCGAATCTCTTTCCATGTTTTGCGTTCCCATGAAGAGAGCAAAATCCAAATTCTGTAATCATTTCACTGAATTCATTAGAGTGAAACCAACAATAATGTTTCACTTCCTCCTTGGCCTTTCTCTCTCTCTGGGGAAATCACAGCATGTTTATAAATATGGTATTACAATGAAAAATGACACTGGGACAATTCCATTAAAGTGGGTATTTTGTATCTGTGGGCATCAAATGAACTCCCCAATCATTGCACTCTGTAATGTACGCACACTGTGAGCACGCTCACAGGTTTTGTTGAGCTGTTGAGTTGTGAGTGGCTTAGCCAGTCACGTGATGTTCACAAGGATGAGAATTTTGAAAGACACCTAAACGGAGATTCAATTTACCTGATATGGACTACATACACTCTCCTCATAGGGATACACCTTGCCTAAGTGCAGAGAGCCAGCACAGGGCATTGGTTGGTTTCCCTAGCCACGGGGACTTTGGCTTGAATAGTTATCTGGCACTGAGTGGGCAGACTCCAAACCCCAGCAACAAGTCTACCCTTGCAGGTTCCACCAATCATCTGCGGTGTTCTGGATATCTATGGACCGGCTTGGCTTAGGTATTGGAGCACATAGATCGAGGCTGGTTACCCCAATGCAGTGCCGAGGGAGCGCTGCCCTGTCGGAGGTGCTGTCTTTCACATGGGACGTTAAACCGAGGTCACATCTGCGTTCTCAGGTGGACATAAAAGATCCCACGGCACTATTTTGAAGAAGAGCAGGGGAGTTATCCCCGGTGTCCTGGGGCCAATATTTTTCCCTCAATCAACATAACAAAAACAGATTATCTGGTCATTATCACATTGCTGTTTGTGGGAGCTTGCTGTGCGCGAATTGGCTGCCGCGTTTCCCACATTACAACAGTGACTACACTCCAAAAGTACTCCATTGGCTGTAAAGCACTTTGAGATGTGCGGTGGATGTGAAAGGTGCTATATAAATGCAAGTCTTACGTTTCTGTTTTTCTTTTTGATGTTCTTGACATCCAAGCCATTTCTATGCACTAGACTCACTCGTTGTTAATTGCTTCATACAGCTTTTTCCATAAAGAGGCTTCGGCAAATAGGCACACCCTCATGAGCTGACTCTCATTCCAGGGTGCCGAGCAACAGGTTAGTGTAGGCTGGAGCCCTTCCTCCCTGCAACGTTTTCCATCCACACCACATCCCATGGGTAGCTGTAGGTTGGTAGAGCTGTTGAGTTGGGAGTGGCTTAGCCAGTCACGTGATGCGCACAAGACTCAATAAAACCCCGGCCAGTTGGGTTCGAGGGATCCACGAGGGGGCAGGTGGTTGTGAGCCTGGTGGATGAACTGATAATGTGTAGTGTGATTGTTAAACCTTTTGCTAATAAACCAACTAGTTCTTAATAGCAATGTGCTGCTATGAATTCTTCAGCAAAGAACCCATGGAGCAAATACATTACAGAAGGGAAACTAACTTTTTGCTAAAAGTCTACCTGACGGATTGACCCTGGCCTTTGGACATGAAGTTGGTGAGCGAGGTATGCAGGCCTCCTCCACACATATTCAGTACGTTTCTACGCAATATTCTACTTATATACAATATAAGATCCCCATGTGCTCACGTCATTAAAAATCGGCCTGATATGATAGCCTTTTATTCTTGCACAGAGTGAGGTACAATGAACAAGTGCAGTTATTAGGCCCCGGTTGCTATAGTTACAGCTGGCTCTTTGATGTTTTTTATTCAACTGGAGGTGCCTCACAGCGCTAGGCTGTTATCTTAGTCAAAATAAATTTGTAAGCCACGCACATCAGAGAACTATCACATGACATTATTGGTCTCACAGCTTGTATGAGCCAATTTACAAAATTGTAAAGCAATATATAAAATAAAAAGAATCTATTCAAGTGACTGAACTGTTTTCCCCACACAATGTTACCGTATTTAAGACCAGAATTACACTCTCTCTTCCATCTCTCAGAGCTGCTATGAGAGTCCCCAATATCGTAAAATGTGAAAGATAAAATTAAGACTTTGCATTACAAATTAAAAATAGATGAACAGAGGGCTGACAGCCACAGTGAATTACGGGGGAAGTACTTCAATCAAGCCTTGCTGTCGTGTCATAAAACATAACAGCATCGCTTGAGTTTATGAACAGCAGCACCCAGTGATTTAATCAGTATTTTCAATTCACTGACAGGGATTAATTATTCTTTATGATTTGTAGATTTAAAAAAAATCTTTTTGGTACTCATACATGGCAGACACATTTAGTATAGCAGAGACAGGAAGGAAGGAATAGAAGGAAGGAAGGAAGGAACTTGCATTTATATAGCACCTCTACAGCCAATCAAATACTTTTTGAAGCCTCGTCACTGTTGTAATGTGAGAAACGCAACAGTCATATTGTGCACAGCAAGCTCCCACAAACAGCAATGTGCTAATGACCAGATAATCTGTTTTTTTAGTGATGTTGACTGAGAGATAAATATTGGCCAGGACACCGGGGATAATTCCCCTGCTCTTCTTTGAAATAGTGCCGTGGGATCGGAGCCACAGCTGACGAACAAAACAATAATAAGGGGGAGGTTGATATAGAATTGACAACCCTCCGATACCTCGCCCAAGTGGCTGTTCTCCATGTTTGGGCCTAAAATGTTGAGGCCGTTTGATCATTGATGGCATCACAACTGAGTTCAATCGTGCCATCGTGTGATATCCAGCCTTTCCAGTGGAGGTCACTGGATAGTGGTCACGGACAGGAACCTTGGCTGGTTTCCCCCCTCCTCCCTTACACAGAATTACGGAGGCAAATTCTAACAGCAACCCGTTGCCCTGACTGAGATCGGGTAAGTCAGTGCAGGCTAAAACTTCTGGTCCAGGTACCAAGTGTTGCCTCTATGCACTAGACCACTAGGGGAGCTCTACTAATGGCCAGAAATTGCGGTCGGAGGCTTCCCGCGGGCGGATGTCTCTGACCTGAACATTTTCTACGAATTTACCTGATGGTCCCGGATCTACGGAGATTTGTGGCCCTGGGCCTCTACGGGTAGGCCTGCTTAGAGGTCCAGGTATCCCAGGTGTTGTGTTTCTAACACAGATGAGACTGCACACAGGGAGGTTAAAGTAACAGTGACCTCAGTCTTTATTAAGACACTCCAGAGTGAGGAACAGGCCTTAGGGGCCGGCTTATATACAGTGCTCCCAAGGGATGCTGGGATCTCTTGGGACTTCAGGGGATGAGCTCCCGGGTGGCGGAACATGGGAGTGCATGCTTTACAGATACACAACATCACTCCCCCGCCAAAGTCAAAGTGAAAACTATTTACAAGGTGAGGCGGTCGGGAGCCTTTCTTTCCCTGGTGGACCGCCTCGGTACAAATGTCTGTTCTGGTGTGTTGGCTGTGCCCTTGCTGGGCTGGCGTGTTGTGGCCCTGCAGGGCTGCTGGCTGAGCCTGGCCTTGCTGGGATGTTGGGCGAGATAGGTTTGATTTCCTGGTCCGGGGTGGTGTCGTTGATCCTTTGGGTGTGTGTTGTGGGCTCGAAAAAGGTGGTGTCTGCTGTGGGTTGTTCAGGGCAGTCTGTGAACCGCAGCCTCGTTTGGTCCAGGTGCTTTCTGCAAACTTGTGCATTGTCTAGTTTGACTACAAACACCCTATTCCCTTCTTTAGCTATCACCATGCCCACGATCCACTTGGGACCATGCCCATAGTTTAGCACATACACAGGGTCATTCAGATCAATTTCCCGTGACACAGTGGCGCGACCATCGTTTACATTTTGTTGCTGCCGCCTGCTCTCTACCTGATCATGCAGGTTGGGGTGAACCAGCGAGAGTCTGGTTTTAAGTGTCCTTTTCATGAGTAGCTCAGCCGGGGGCACCCCTGTGAGCGTGTGGGGTCTCGTGCAGTAGCTGAGCAGTACTCGGGACAGGCGGGTTTGGAGTGAGTCTTCTGTGACTTGTTTAAGGCTCTGTTTGATTGTTTGTACTGCCCACTCTGCCTGCCCATTGGAGGCTGGTTGAAACAGGGCCGAGGTGAAATGTTTGATCCCATTGTGGGTCATGAATTCTTTAAACATGGCCCGTTGTCACTGACCAATATGTCAGGCAGGCCGTGGGTGGCAAACATGGCCCTCAGGCTTTCAATGGTGGCGGTGGCGGTGCTTCCCGACATTATTTCACATTCAATCCATTTTGAAAAAGCATCCACCACCACCAGAAACATTTTACCGAGAAACGGGCCCGCATAGTCGACATGGATCCTCGACCATGGTCTGGAGGGCCAGGACCACAAACTTAGTGGTGCCTCTCTGGGCGCGTTTCTCAACTGAGCACATATGCTGCATTGCCGTACACATGACTCTAAGTCAGAGTTGATACCGGGCCATCTCACATAGGATCTGGCTATCGCTTTCATCATTACTATACCCAGGTGTGTGCTGTGGAGATCCGAGATGAACGTCTCCCTGCACTTTTTTGGTAGCACGACGCGGTTACCCCACAACAGGCAGTCTGCCTGAATGGACAGCTCGTCCTTTCGCCACTGGAACGGCTTGATTGGCTCTTGCATTTCAACGGGGATGCTGGCCCAGCTCCCATGCAGCACACAGTTTTTTACTAGGGACAGCATAGGATCTTGGCTGGTCCAATTCCTAATCTGGCGGGCCGTGACAGGTGATTTATCATTTTCAAACGCTTCCATGACCATCAACAAGTCTGCGGGCTGCGCCACCATCAACAAGTTTTCAGGCTGCGCCATTTCCGCCCCTGTGGTGGGCAATGGTAGCCGACTGAGAGCATCCGCACAGTTCTCGATGCCTGGCCTGTGGCGGATGGTATAGTTATACGCTGATAGCGCGAGTGCCCACCTTTGTATGCGGGCTGAGGCATTAGTATTTATCCCCTTGTTTTCAGCGAACAGGGATGTGAGGAACTTGTGATCGGTCTCCAGCACAAATTTGAGGCCAAACAGGTACTGATGCATTTTCTTTACCCCGAACACACACGCTAATGCCTCTTTCTCAATCATGCAGTAGGCCCTCTCGGCCTTAGACAAGCTCCTGGAAGCATAGGCGACAGGTTGCAACATCCCAGCAACATTAGCTTGTTGTAATACACACCCGACTCCGTATGACAACACGTCACATGCTAGCACAAGTCTTTTACACGGGTTATACAATACAAGCAGCTTGTTGGAGCATAAAATAAAATGTTTCTGGCTTTCTCAAAAGCAATTACTTAGTTTTTTCCCCCATACCCTGTTCTCACCTTTGCGCAATAACACATGTAGGGGCTCTAAGAGGGTGCTTAACCCCGGTAAGAAGTTACCAAAATAGTTGAGGAGTCCCAGGAACGACCGCAGCTCCGTGACGTTCTGTGGCCTGGGCGCGTTCCTGATAGCCTCTGTCTTGGCGTCTGTGGGCCGAATGCTGTCCGCCGCGATCTTTCTCCCCAAAAACTCCACTTCTGTTGCCATGAAGACGCATTTCGACCTCTTCAGCTGCAGCCCTATGCGATCCAGTCGCTGGAGGACCTCCTCCAGGTTTTGTAGGTGCTCGGCGGTGTCCCAACCCGTGACCAATATGTCGTCCTGAAAGACCACCGTGTGTGGTACCGACTTGAGTAGGCTCTCCATGTTTCTCTGGAAGATCGCTGCAGCCGACCGAATTCCAAACAGGCATCTGTTGTAGATGAACAGTCCCTTGTGCGTGTTGGTGCAGGTAAGGCCCTTCGAAGACTCCTCTAGCTCCTGCGTCATGTAGGCCGAAGTCAGGTCAAGCTTGGTGAATGTCTTGCCTCCTGCCAGCGTCGCAAATAGGTCGCCTGCCTTAGGTAGTGGGTATTGGTCCTGTAGCGAGCAACGATTAATAGTTACTTTATAAGCGTCGCAAATCCTGACCATGTCATCACTTTTGAGTACTGGAACAATCGGGCTGGCCCACTCGCTGAATTCCACTGGGGAGATGATGCCCTCGTGTTGCAGCCTGTCCAGCTCGATTTCCACTCTCTCCCTCATCATGTGAGGTACCGCTTGCGCCTTGTGGTGAATGGGTCATGCCTCTGGGACCAAGTGGATCCGCACCTTCGCCCCGGAAATTTTCCAATGCCTGGCTCAAAAAGGGAAGGAAATTTGTTAAGAACCTGGGTACATGAGGCCTCATTGACATGTGATAGCGCTCGGATGTCATCCCAGTTCCAGCGGATTTTGCCCAGCCAGCTCCTTCCAAGCAGTGTGGGGCCATAGCCCGGGACAATCCAGAGTGGCAGTTCGTGCACCGTGCCCTCGTAGGTGACCTTGACCATGGCGCTGCCCAGGACAGTGATAAGCTCTTGGTGTACGTTCTCAGTTTCATGTGGATGGGGCTCAGGGCTGGTCTGAGTGCCTTGTTGCACTACAGTCTCTCAAACATCTTTTTACTCATGATGGATTGGCTAGCGCCAGTGTCCAGTTCCATGGCTATGGGAAAGCCATTCAATTTTACATTTAGCATTATAGGTGAACATTTCGTCGCAAATGTGTGCACCCCGTGTACTTCAGCATCTGCCTCCTCTCTCTGAGGCTCAAAATTGCTTTTATCCACCATGGACCGATCTTCCTCTGCCACGTGGTGGTTAGCAGGTTTTGCAGAGCTTGCAGCTCGTTCGCAAGCTCATTGGAGGTGTCCCATTGTTCCACAGCTCTTGCAAACATACCCTTTGAAGCGGCATGAATAGGCTGAATGGAAGCCTCCACAACACTAACAAGGTGTGAATTGCCTTGCATTCATCCTTTGTTGGGGACTCTGAGTCATCTGGGTCACCTGAGGCCTGCTGGCAGTTGCAGACTCATGGGTTCTGCCCTGTACATTTCTGCTCGCAAACACAGTTCCAGTTAATTTATGAACATTGCTAGCACTTGTGTGCTGAGAGATTTGTTTGGTGTTATCACTGGTGGACATAAATGCCTGTGCTATCGCAGTGGCCTTACTGAGGGTCGGTGTCTCTACAGTCAAACGTTTTTGTAGGATGGTCTCGTGGCCAATGCCCAGTACAAAAAAGTCTCTGAGCATTTGCACCAGGTAGCCATCAAACTCACATTGTCTTGCAAGTCGCCTTAGCTCGGCTGACCTTCAGATCGCTGGCACGTGTAGGAACTGATACCTCGCCATCAGCACGCTCTCCCTTGGGTTAAGATGCTCCCGAACCAGTGTACACAGCTCCTCATACGACTTTTCTGTGGGTTTCACTGGAGCCAGAAGATTCTTCATGAGGCTGTAGGTCGGTGCCCCGCAGACTGTGAGGAGGACCGCTCTCCTTTTTGCAGCGCTTCCTTCTCCGTCCAGCTCGTTGGCTACAAAGTACTGGTCTAGCCATTCAACATAGGCTTCCCAGTCCTCACCCTCCGAGGACTTCTCCAGGATGCCCACAGTTTGCTGCATCTTTGGGTTGGATTCGTATTCTCGTCGCCAGTTGTTGTGTTCCTAACACAGATGAGGCTGCACACAGGGAGGTTAAAGTAACAGTGACCTCAGTCTTTAATAAGACACTCCAGAGTGAGGAACAGGCCTTAGGGGCTGGCTTATATCCCAAGGGATGCTGGGATCCCTTGGGACTTCAGGGGATGAGCTCCCTGGTGGCGGAACAAGGGAGTGCGTGCTTTACAGATACACAACACCAGGGACTTAGGCATGTCGTACACGCCCCTGGGAACACGTTGGCCAGCCCAAAGATTCACCACCCTCTGAGTGAAGAAGTTTCTCCTCATCTCAGTCCTAAATGGCCGACCCCTTATTCTGAGACTGTGACCCCTGGTTCTAGACTCACCAGCCAGGGGGAAACATCCTCCCTGCATCTACCCTGTCAAACCCTATGAGAATTTTGTATGTTTCAATGAGATCACCTCTCATTCTTCTAAACTCTAGAGAATATAGGCCTAGTCTGCTCAATCTCTCCTCATAGGACTATCCCCCCATCCCAGGAATCAGTCTGGTGATCCGTTGCACTCCCTCAATGGCAAGTAGATCCTTCCTTAGGTAAGGAGACAAGATCTGTGCACAATACTCCAGGTGTGGTCTCACCAGGGCCCGATATACAATTGGCTGGGATTCTGATTCTCTCTCGGGTTCAGTTTGTGCAGCGGTGTCGATGGCCCTGTTTGTTGTCAATCACACGATGGCAATTTCCTGTGTCATTACCTGGAACACTGCACAGCAGCTGTAATGTATTTGCTTCATGGGTTCTTTGCTTAAGAATTCATAGCAACACATTGCTTTTAAGAACAATTGGTTTATCATCAATCACACTGCACATTACCAGTTCATCCACCTGGCTCACAACCACCTGCCTCATTGTGGATGCCCCGAGCCCAACTGGCTGGGGTTTTATTGAGTCTTGTGAACATCATGTGACTGGCTAAGCCACTCCCACTCAACAGCTCTACAACTATTTTTGTAAAACATAAACTCAAGTGCCCCCTTATTAATGGGGCACTGGAAACCACAAATTGACAAATGACACTTTGGAACATTAAACAAATCAAATTAGAATTTGGTTGCCGGGGGTGATGATGCACTCCAGTCCCTCCGGTGCCAACCTCTCGTAGAAGGCCGTGAGCGTACCGGTGGACACCGCGTGGTCCATCTCCAGGGATACCCTGGTGCGAATGTAACCGCGGAAGAGAGGCAGGCAGTCGGGCTGAACGACCCCCTGGACCGCCCGCTGCCTGGACCGGCTGATGGCCCCCTTGGCCGTGCCCGGGAGCAGTCCTGCAAGGAGGCCCTCGGACCTGTCCGCTCCCCTCCGCACAGGGTGCCCAAAGATCAGGAGTGTGGGACTGAAGTGCAACCAGAAATTGAGGAGCAGTCCCTTCAAATAATGGATGAGGGGCAAGAGCTCTACAAACCTGTGATCTTTTGCAGCTGTGGAATAGCACCGTGGGGTGAGAGAGAGGAAGTTAAAATGTTCAAATAAGAAGGAAAGAAGTAAGGAATAATAAATGATAGAAAGAAAGAAATGCTTACATTTATATAGCGCCTTTCACAACCACCTGACATCCCAAAGCGCTTCACAGCCAATGAAATACTTTTTGAAGTGCTGTCACTGTTGTAATGTGGGAAACACAGAAGCCAATTTGCGCACAGCAAGCTCCCGTGAACAGCAATGTGACAATGACCCAGATAATCTGTTTTTTTACTGATGTTGACTGAGGGATAAATATTGGCTAGGACATCAGGGATAATTCCCCTGTTCTTCTTCGAAACAGTGGCCATGGGATCTTTTACATCTACTTGAGAGGGCAGACCGGGCCTCAGTTTCATGCCTCATCCGAAAGACGGCACCTCCGACAGTGCAGCACTCCCTCGGCACTGCACTGGGGCATCAGTCTAGTTTTTGTGCTCTAGTCCCTGGAGTGGGACTTGAACCTACAACCTTCTGACTCAGAGGTGCGAGTGCTACCCACTGAGCCACGGCTGACACATAGCATGAGTATAGAGCACCCTACATCTGGCTCACTGGGATTGCTTTATGCTGACACTGGATGTCGAAAACGGAAAAGTGTTCCATTTCCTAGCACTGACTTCCATCACTTTGGTTAATGAAAAATTCACCAATCTAGAGTCAGCATATATAATTTAAAAAATTACTCTGCCTCTAATACAGTTTGTACACTCACTGCACGGAATTCTATTTGGATGTTTCTTTTATTTTCTATTTTTTAATTTATTCATTCCTGGGATGTGGGCGTCGCTGGCAGGGCCGGCATTTATTGCCCATCCCTAATTGCCCCTTGAGAAGGTGGTGGTGAGCCGCCTTCTTGAACCGCTGCAGTCCGTGTGGTGAAGGTGCTCCCACAGTGCTGTTAGGGAGGGTGTTCCAGGATTTTGACCCAGCGACGATGAAGGAACGGCTGATATATTTCCAAGTCAGGATGGTGTGTAACTTGGAGGTAGTGTTCCCATGGACCTGCTGCCCTTGTCCTTCTAGGTGGTAGAGGTCGCGGGTTTGGGAGGTGCTGTCGAAGAAGCCATCTGCATAGCTGCAATTGCAGTGCAGAAAGTCACCATGACTGATATGACTATGGGAGTCCTGCTCTATTAGATATCCTGGTATTCCAAGCTGAAATAAAGCAGCGAATGAAAATTACTTTAAATTTCTTTTTTACATTTACCCCTCCTCTCCAAGTCTCTCGCTCCTGTTCACTGTACACACACACACACACACACACACACAAACACACACACACAGACAAACACACACACTAACACACACACACACAAACACACAAACACACACACACAAACACACAAACACACACACACAAACACACACAAACACACAAACACACACACACAAACACACAAACACACACACACAAACACACACACAAACACACAAACACACACAAACACACACACACAAACACACACACACAAACACACACACTAACACACACACACACACACACAAACACACACACACACTAACACACACACAAACACACAAACACACACACACAAACACACAAACACACACACACACAAACACACACACACACTAACACACACACACACTAACAAACACACAAACACACACACACAAACACACACACTAACTAACACACACACACACTAACACACACAAACACACAAACACACACACACAAACACACACACACAAACACACACACAAACACACACACACAAAAACACACACACACATACACACACACACAAACACACTCAAACACACACACACACACACTCAAACACACACACACACACACACACACACACTCAAACATACACACTCAAACACACACACACACACTCAAACACACACACACACACTCAAACATACACACTCAAACACACACACACACACACAAACACACACACACACACACATACACACAAACACACACACAAACACACACACACACACACAAACACACACACACACACACACACACATACACACAAACGCACACACAAACACACACACACACACACACAAACACAAACACACACACACACACACAAACATACACACACAAACACACACACACACACACACACAAACACACACACAAACACACACAAACACACACACACACAAACACACACACAAACACACACACACACACACACACACAAACACACACACACACAAACACACACACAAACACACACACACACACACACACAAACACACACACTAACACACACACACACACACAAACACACACATGTGTCGACGTCAGGTGAGAGCAGAATCAGTTACGATGCTCTCCATGGTTGAACAGCTCACTGTCCTGCCTCACAAATGAAGAATGGCCCCTTGCCCAAGATCATACCCGGCAACTGGTGCCTGCGAGACCCACCACACCATTCGCAGAGGCGGGACGAAAGAAGCAACTCATTCAACCGTGTAACAGATAGCAAAACAGCTGACACAACACCACATACAAACTAAAGAAAAATCAAGATAAGATCGGCAGTATTCCGACTGAATGAAAGTGTCTGTGATTGTTATCATTTTCTGCGAGTGTTTTATTTAGTCTGTTTCTAGAAGATTGCCTGGTAGTGTGGCCGCGATATTTAGATGTTTATAATGATGTATATATAATACGCCCTTTCCCTTCCTCTCCTGTAAGCAGTGATTCATTGTCTAGACTCCCACGTAGACAATAGTCACTTCAGTGATGTACACACACACAGGCGCTGTGATAGAAGGGCCAAGTGACTATTCCCTGTGTGTGAGTCGGGATAGTCAGAGGCGACATGCAGTTTCCAGAAGAGATTACTGGACAGTGATCAAAAATGGGAGCCTGTTCCCTTTTCCATTTATCGTTATTATCCCTGCTGGACAGTGGGTGTGTGTGTGTGTGGACATGAGGTGGGGGGCTGGCTGTGATATCCACCACAGTCCACCACCTGCTGATGCTCACTCAATACGATGAATGCACTAATTCTAGGTCGAAAAGCAAGCTTGTTGCAGAGGCCGGCCGGCTGTGTTTGCATAATTTCAGCTCATGGGAAACCACGTTTCATGTCTGAACAGTGCCCCACTGCACTAGAATTATGGATAATTTGACGTAGTTTGTCTGCAACAAACACGGCACTACTTGAGCTATTGTATCAAGTTTAACCCCATAATAGCCCTAAAGCCACTTAGACATAATGGGGCCGATTTTCAGCAAGGCCCCCGCCCGCCCGAGTGTTGCCCAAAGTGCTGCCGAAGACCAGTGAGGTACCGGACAGTACTTTGGTAACGGGATATTCACAGGAAGGTCGGCAGGCGGCAAATGGACGACGTACGCCGCCAATCTGGGCGGCAGCGGGCGGGAGGTTGCATTCTCGGCGGCAGAGGCGCTTGTCGCCCAAGTGCCGCCGAGGATGGAGTCGGGCCCCACGGAGGGTCGAAGGCCTGGAAATAAAAATCACAATTAAAAAAATGCAAAAACTATCGGAAGACCTTCAGGGGACCCCGCGCGGGCAAGTGGCTGTGGGAAAAAAAATGACAAAATGTTCACTTACCTTTTTTTTCAGGTTCTTCAGCCTCACCGTCGGGGACAGACCGGCCTCCAGCCAGCGGTCTGTCCCCCCCCCCCCCGTTCTCCCGCCGACTCCCGCCCGCAGGTATCTGGGAGCTCGGCGGGCAGGAGCTCAGTTGCGCCACTCGGCCGCCCGTCCCGCCGGCTCCCCCCTCCCGCCCGCACCCAGCCCGCCCCGAACGTGGCGCTGGGCGGACCTGCAGGAGGAGTGTCGGCGACAGTGAACGGTAAGATGATGAATTTCGGCCCCAATATTGGCATAAACCCAGGAGTTGAAATTTGGTTATGTCCCATTTGGTGGCGGTTACCGAAAGTGGGGGCGGGACTTCCTGTGCCTGTCACGGAAGTCCCCGCCCCGGCTGCGAAATTTCGGCTACCATCCCTCACAGGAAGTGCAGCGCAATGGGCTGGGTTTGGAAGATCTATGCGGGCAGGTTTGGGAGTGCTACGCGGTCTCTCCACTTGTCAATTTTGTCCCGGATTATCGTTTCAAATAGCATCCCCCTTACCGAGGTTAAACTGATCGACCTGTAGTTGCTGGGTTTATCCTTACACCCTTTCTTGAACATGTGTGTAACATTTGCAATTCTCCAGTCCTGTGGCACCACCCCATATCCAAGGAGGATTGGAAGGTTATGGCCAGTACCTCCGCAATTTCCACCTTGACCTCCCTCAGCTTCCTGGGATGCATCCCACCCGGTTCTGACAGCGGGAAGGTGGAGTTGAGGTAGAAAATCAGCCATGATCTTATTGAATGGCGGAGCAGGCTCGAGGGGCCGAATGGCCGACTCCTGCTCCTACTTCTTATGTTTTTATGCCCTGGTGACCTATTTATTTTAAGTACACCCAGCCTTTCTAGTAACTTCTCTTTCTCAATTTTTAGCCCATCTAGTATCTAAGCTACCTCCACTTTCACTATGATTTTGGAAGCATCTTCTTCCTTGGTGAAGACAGATGCAAAGTGCCCATTTAGTGCCTCAGTCGTACCCTCTGCCTCCATACACAGCTCTCCGTATTGGTCCCTTATTGGCCCAATCCTCCTCTTACTACCTGTTTACTATTTATATGCCGATAGATTCCCTTTTATGTTCGCTGCCAATCTAATCTCATACCCTCTCTTTCCCCCTCTTATTTCCTTTTTTACTTTCCCTCTGAACTTTCTATATTCAGCCCAATTCTCACTTGTATTCTCAACCTGACCACTGTCATAAGCCCCTTTTTTCTGCTTCATCTTACTCTCTATCTCTTTCGTCATCCAGGGAGCTCTGCCTTTGCTTGTCCTACTTTTTTACCCTTGTGGGAATGTTCCTCGACTGTACCTGATCCATCTCTTCTCTAAAGGCAGCCCATTGTTCAATGACGGTTTTGCTTGTCAATCTTTGATTCCAATTTACCCGGGCCAGATCCATTCTCATCCCATTGAATTTGCCTCAACCACTTCCTGTGGCAGTGAGTTCCACGTTCTAGCCACTCTCTGAGTAAGGAGATTTCTCCTTATTCCCCAATCGGATTTATTCATCACTATCTTGTATTTATGGCCCCTCGCTTTGGATTCTCCCACAAGTGTAAACATTCTCTCCCTGTCCAATCTATTTATCATTTTAAAGACCTCTATCAAGTTGCCTCGAAGCCTTCTCTTTTATACATTTCCTACATTATGACTTCACTTCAAAAAGAAGCTCGTTGGTTGTAAAGCACTTGAGGATGCCCTGTGGTTGTCAAAGGCGCTATATAAATGCAAGTCTTTCCTCTTTTTCCTACCAATAAAAGCCCGAACCTGATCAATCTTTCGCGATTGCTGCAGTCTCTCAGTTGTGGTACCATGGCTGTGAATCCGCTTTTCACTTGTTCCACTGCTTCTGTCCTTTTTATAATTTGGAGACCAGGTGGAGCGGCACTGCCCCTTTTTTAAGGCCCGTTACTGCCCCGAAGGGAAGGCCTTTCCGACTGGGGGCAGGCGGATAGTGTGACCCATGCGGAATTGCCCCTGGGTCGGGAGCGGTGGGAACGGGTTTCCGCGTGCCCCATGTTTCCGCCCCACCTGGCGCTCTGACTCGTTGTCGGCCGTGCGCCGAACTCTTACCCCCACCCCCCCCATCACCCCCGTGGGGGAAATTGTCCCGTGGGATCGCCGCTGCTGCCACTCGGTGCCCCCGACAGCTTCGCGCGGCGGGAAGCTGTCAGTGGCTGGGAGGCGCGCCTGCCATTAAAGGGGGGGAATGCGCACTACCACTGCCGCCATCTTGTTTTGATTGTCAGGCGACTTGGCTGTTGGTCCAACAATGGCGCCCACTGGCTCGGCCGGGCCACCGATAGGCAGCTCAGCAGCCCCTCTTGGGTGCTGGGCCACTGGCCCGGCTGAAGCCTACCCTGGTGGCCGGCTGGGTGCCACGAGGCCGAACTGGGCCTCGCAGCGTCCTTTAAGTGAAGCGGTGGGATGTTGCTACGCATCAATGCAGCACTGATGACACCGCCCGCTCTTCACCCCGCTCCCGACACGCTTCCGACCCTCAGCCGCCCCCAACACCGTCTTGTGTACAAAAGGGCCAAAGTTCCCTCCAATCTCCGCCCCATCTTTCCTGCCGGTAATTCATCATTTAATTTGAATTATCCGCCCCAAACGGGGCAGACGTCATTTCCGGCCCCCAGAACTGTGCCGAGCAGGTCTAAGTGTGGCCTGACCAGGCTCCGATACAACTTTAACATAACTTCACTCATTTTGAATTCTATACCCCCAGAAATAAATCCCAGTGCTTTGTTAGCATTTGTAATCGCCAATTACAGCATCTCTGCCAACACCCTGCTCAAGTGAGCTCACTCAGCACAAATCAGGAGCTGGGGAACATTTGGCTCAAAGACTGACTCAGCACATTATTTTGCACTGAAAAGTTAGTTTAAAGGAAATGCTAACAAAAACAATAATGGCTGGTTAACATCAGTTCAACTTTTGTGTTGTTAAGCTAAAGGTGTGATTGAATTAGGGTCACGAGATTTACCGCAAGGGCATAATGACCCGCATACCCGACACGAGACTCCCAAAGCAAGCGCTTTACTCGGAACTCCTACAAGACAAGCGAGCCCCATGTGGGCAGAGGAAACGTTTCAAGGGCACCTTCAAAGCCTCCCTGATGAAGTGCAACATCCCCACTGACACCTGGGAGTCCCTGGCCAAAGACCGCCCTAAGTGGAGGAAGTGCATCCGGGAGGGCGCTGAGCACCTCGAGTCTCGTCACTGGGAGCATGCAGAAAACAAGCGCAGGCAGCGGAAGGAGCGTGCGGCAAACCAGACTCCCCACCCGCCCTTTCCTTCAACCACTGTCTGTCCCACCCGTGACAGAGACTGTAATTCCCGTATTGGACTGATTAGCCACCTGAGAACTCACTTTTAGAGTGGAAGCAAGTCTTCCTCGATCCCGAGGGACTGCCTATGATGATGATAATGACCCAACCTAAATGCAGTTGTTATCTATAAACAGGAGAGCTACCATTGAAGAGATGACTCATTAATGGTACAAGGATGTCTCACTACAGTTATACAGGGCCTTGGTGAGACCGCACCCGGAGTATTGTGTGCAGTTTTGGTCTCCTTACCCAAGAAAGGATATACTTGCCATAGAGCGACTGCAGTGAAGGTTTGCCAGACTGATTCCTCGGATGGTAGGACTGTCGTATGAGGAGAGATTGGGTCGACTCGGCCTGTATTTACTAGAGTTTAGAAGAATGAGAGGGGATCTCATTGAAACGTATTAAAATCTGACTGGGTTGGATAGACTTGGGGACCGAGGGTCTAGCGAGAAGGAGGAACTGAAGGAAATCCTTATTAGTCAGGAAATTGTGTTAGGGAAATTGATGGGATTGAAGGCCGATAAATCTCCAGGGCCTGATAGGCAGTATCCCAGAGTACTTAAGGAAGAGGCCCTAGAAATAGTGGATGCATTGGTGATCATTTTCCAACATTCTATAGACTCTGGATCAGTTCCTATGAACTGGAAGGTAGCTAATGTAACACCACTTTTTTAAAAAAGAGGGAGAGCGAAAACAGGGAATTATAGCCTGACATCGATAGTGGGGAAAATGTTGGAATCAATTATTAAAGATGAAATAGCAGCGCATTTGGAAAGCATTGACAGGATCAGTCCATGGATTTATGAAGGGGAAATCATGCTTGAGAAATCTTCTAGAATTTTTTGAGGATGTAACTAGTAGAGTGGACAAGGGAGAACCAGTGGATGTGGTGTATTTGGACTTTCAAAAGGCTTTTGACAAGGTCCCACACAAGAGATTAGCGTGAAAGATTAAGCACATGGTATTGGGGGTAATATACTGACGTGGATAGAGAACTGGTTGGCAGACAGGAAGCAAAGAGTAGGAATAAACGGGTCCTTTTCAGAATGGCAGGCAGTGACTAGTGGGGTACCGCAAGGTTCAGTGCTGAGACCCCAGCTATTTACAATATACATTAATGATTTTTAGACAAAGGAATTGAATGTAATATCTCCAAGTTTGCAGATGACACTAAGCTGGGTGGCAGTGTGAGCTGTGAGGAGGATGCTAAGAGGCTGCAGGGTGACTTGGACAGGTTAGGTGAGTGGGCAAATGCATGGCAGATGCAGTATAATGTAGATAAATGTGAGGTTATCCACTTTGGTGGCAAAAACAGGAAGGCAGAATATTATCTGAATGGTGACAGATTAGTAAAAGGGGAGGTGCAACGAGACCTGAATGTCAAGGTACATCAGTCATGAAAGTTGGCATGCAGGTACAGCAGGCGGTGAAGAAGGCAAATGGTATGCTGGTCTTCATAGCGAGAGGATTTGAGTATTGGAGCAGGGAGGTCTTACTGCAGTTGTACAGGGCCTTGGTGAGGCCACATCTTGAATATTGTGTACAGTTTTGGTCTCCTAATCTGAGGAAGGACATTCTTGCTATTGAGGATGTGCAGCGAAGGTTCACCAGACTGATTCCTGGGATGGCAGGACTGACATATGAAGAAAGACTGGATCGACTGGGCTTATATTCACTGGAATGTAGAAGAAACATATAAAATTCTGACGGGATTGGACATGTTAGAAGCAGAAAGAATGTTCCCGATGTTGGGGAAGTCCAGAACCAGAGGACACAGTCTAAGGATAAGGGGTAAGCCATTTAGGACCGAAATGAGGAAAAACTTCTTCACTCAGAGAATTGTGAACTTGTGGAATACTCTACCGCAGAAAGTTGTTGAGGTCAGGTCATTAGATATATTCAAAAGGGAGTTAGATGTGGCCCTTACGGCTAAAGGGATCAAGGGGTATGGAGAGAAAGCAGGAGTGGGGTACTGAAGTTGCATGATCAGCCATGATCATGTTGAATGGTGGAGCAGGCTCGAAGGGCCGAATGGCCTGCTCCTGCACCTATTTTCTATGTTTCTATTTTTCTATGACTGGCTGGGAAGTCTAGAACAAGGGGTCACAGTCTCAAGATACGGGGTAGGAAATTTAGGATCGAGACGAGGAGAAATTCTTTCACTCAGAGTTGTGGTGAACCTGTGGAATTCTCTACCACAGAAGGCTGTGGAGGCCAAGTCACTGAATATATTTAAGAGGGAGACAGATAGATTTCCAGAAACAAAAGGCATCGAGGGGTATGGGGAAAAAGTGGGAATACGGTGTTGAGATAGAGGATCAGCCATGATCATATTGAATGGCGGTGCAGGCTCGAAGGACTGAATGGGCGACTACTGCTCCTATTTTCTATGTTCCATCAAATGCATTGGAGGGAAAATACATAGCGCCCCGCTTGGGGCTATAACTTTTGCGGTGGTGCGAAGGTATCGGCGGGTGTAACGCAAGGGACTCCGACCGAGCTTTCAGTTTAGCATTCCAAGAAGGTAGTGGAGGTGCAAGGGAGGCGAATTTCTCGGCCAATATTGTCACTTACAACTAATATATTGTACCTCTGTGATTCTTATTGATTTTATTAATGAGTTTGATGTTTGAGAGGTTTAAAGAATATTTCCTTTGGGAACAGGAATAGGTAAAGTTATTTTAATGCTACTTTGAGACAGGTTGAAGTACAATAACATAATCAGATATTTTCTCTTCATTGAAATAGTGATTCACTTGTGCCTGGGACTGATCATTTTCCCCAATTTTCTATCCTCCTGTCCTGAAGACACTTGCTGAGTTACAGGGGATGATAACTGGCTGGTACTTTATACAAGTGGCCTTGCTTCTTGGTGACTTTGGAGAGATGGCCTGGAAATTCCGGAGCGGCCGTTTTTGGGCGCAGGTTAAATACCCTGTGCCAGAATGGAGCCAAGGGGCCCTGGATATTGGGCATCTGACCTCACTACCATGAAGCCAGGGGTGGCTAGGAATGGATGCCGGGGAAGAATCAGTAACCAGGAGGGGGAGTGTGATAGTTGTGGGGGGGGAGGGGGAGTAATCGGGGGTAGGGAGGAGCTGATCGTGGGCCTCGGGGAGTGATTGCAGGCCCGAGGGTCCGGTGATGGGGGAGGGGATGTAAGAAGCCTCAGGCAAACCGATGTTGGAGTGGGGACCTCGAGCAGGTGTTCAGCTCCTTACTTGCATATGCGAAGGACTTGCAAAGTGTACCCGAGCTTCCTGTCCACCAATTTGGGACCAGACTCGCCTTTCTAGCACCTGAAAAACAGGTGCTATCCGGCACAACTTCTAAGCCCACGTGGCTGCAGGTTATTTGAATGAACAGGCTTCAAGGCCAAGTTCTATCCTGTTCATACCTGGCCTGGTAAATAGGAGCAGGAAGCTCTCTCCATGCTGAGGCCAGTTATATAATGCCTCCAATGCCACTGTGGTTGAATTGGCTAAATTAGCTTAAGAAAATAAGAAAAAACCAAAGACAGGGATAAACCTTTCAGCCCATCGGGCATGCCTCTTTAATATTAAAACTCACAACCTAGCCCTTCAAACCCCCTGAATATATGGTGCCACTACATTACTGAGTGAATCACTCCAACTATTTATCTTTCATTGCACTAATGAATGTCCCCTTGTTCTACTACCTGACTAGCATTAAAGTAATGGGTACATAGAAACATAGATAGAAACATAGAAAATAGGTGCAGGAGTAGGCCATTCGGCCCTTCTAGCCTGCACCGCCATTCAATGAGTTCATGGCTGAACATGCAACTTCAGTACCCCATTCCTGCTTTCTCGCCATACCCCTTGATCCCCCTAGTAGTAAGGACTTCATCTAACTCCTTTTTGAATATATTTAGTGAATTGGCCTCAACAACTTTCTGTGGTAGAGAATTCCACAGGTTCACCACTCTCTGGGTGAAGAAGTTTCTCCTCATCTCGGTCCTAAATGGCTTACCCCTTATCCTTAGACTGTGACCCCTGGTTCTGGGTTCTGCAGGAAGAATGTTCCTCAACATTGGGAACATTCTTCCTGCATCTAACCTGTCTGAACCCATCAGAATTTTAAACGTTTCTATGAGGTCCCCTCTCATTCTTCTGAACTCCAGTGAATACAAGCCCAGTTGATCCAGTCTTTCTTGATAGGTCAGTCCCGCCATCCCGGGAATCAGTCTGGTGAACCTTCGCTGCACTCCCTCAATAGCAAGAATGTCCTTCCTCAAGTTAGAAGACCAAAACTGTACACAATACTCCAGGTGTGGCCTCACCAAGGCCCTGTACAACTGTAGCAACACCTCCCTGCCCCTGTACTCAAATCCTCTCGCTATGAAGGCCAACATGCCATTTGCTTTCTTGCCACTTAGTAATTTGTGTACCTAAGGTCTCCCTTAACTTTCATCTCTAAAACATATAGGGAGAGAAATTGCCCCTTTTTATAGCACGTTTGCGCCTCCCGGGCGAGAGGGGCACTGATGTCTCCCGCAAAATTGCCCCAGAGTTTTGGGGGGCGCTGTCCCGGCAGTGGTGCACCCGGCGATTAGCACCCTCGGGCGGATGTCAGCTTCACGACCAACAAAGGGCCTGCAGCGGCCTTCCCCTTCAACGGAAGAAGAGGGGCGTTGTAGTGTATTGATGCTACGCAGAGCATCTGCCTGGCGCGGGGGGGGTGGGGGGTGGGTGGCCTGCTCAGCGCCGCGTTACCACCCTGGGAGCGCCCCCCCAAAGGAAGCGGAGCGTCAGAGACAGAGCCGGAGGGGCGCATGGCCCAATTCTGTATCGGGCGGGTGGAACTTCCGGGCCGGGCGCAGGAAGTCCGCCCCAGAAGTTTACTGCCCCCAATTGGGGCGACGGGGTCAATTTCCAGCCAATGGAGTTTAAGATTCTTTCATTTACTTTTCATGCGCTGCCCCTTTAAATTTGCTGCGCAGTGTCCCAAAGTGCTTTACAGCCAATGAAGTACTTTTGGAGTGCAGTCACTGTTGTAATGTGGGAAACGCGGCAGCCAATTTGCACACAGCAAGCTCCCACACACTGCAATGTGCTAATGACCAGATCATTTATTTCTTTGTTATGTTGATTGAGGGATAAATATTGGCCCCAGGACACCTGGGATAACTCCTCTGCTCTTCTTCAAAATAGTGCCATGAGATCTTTTATATCCACCTGAGAGAGCAGACGGGGCCTCGGTTTAACGTCTCATCTGGAAGACAGCACCTCCGACAGTGCAGCACTCCCTCAGCACTGCACTGGAGTGTCAGCCGAGATTTTTGTACTCAAGCCCCTGGAGTGGGACTTGAACCCACAACCTTGTGACCCAAAGGCGAGAGTGCTGCCCACTGAGCCACGGCTGACACTAAGGGGGAACATTGGCAGGGAGAGTTCGTCATCCTGTACATAGAGCGCAATAATTCAGCACATTTCACGAATGACCTCCTGATTTATTTAATTAAAAATATTGCATGTAGCACACATCACACTTAAAATGTGCAAAAAAATAAGTCCTGCTTCTCTGACTAATACAATTAACCAAATAATTCATCACCGCCAGCCTCATTGCTTCCTCTCCCAGCCGACCATATCCCGACAAATAATACTTAAGCAGGCCAAAAATTCAAGAATTCTGAATCATGGATACAGAACCAATCATTGCAGCTACGTTACACTCTGTCATACTTTCTTCAACGTTTGTCCCTGCAGTCTTGGCCTCACCTTCTTCTCTGAAGATACTCCTTTAAAAAAAAAACTCATTCACGGGATGTGGGCGTCGCCGACAAGGCCGGCATTTATTGCCCATCCCTAATTGCCCTCGAGAAGGTGGTGGTGAGCCGTCTTCATTGAATACAACCGAGTGTCTCGCTGGGCCATTTCAGAGGGCAGTTAAGAGTCAACCACATTGCTGTGGGTCTGGAGTCACATATAGGCCCAGACCGGGTAAGGGCGGCAGATTTCCTTCCCTGAAGGACATTAATAAAGCACATGGGTTTTTACGACAATTCGGTAGCTACACGATTTATTAAATTGAATTTAAACTCCCCCAGCTGTTGTGGTGGGATTTGAACACATGTCTCCAGATCATTAGTTCCAGGTCTCTGGATTACTAGTCCAGTAACATAATGGATGAAATAAATAAAGTGAGAGAGGGGTTTAGCAGCTTTGAAAGTAGATAAGTCCCCAGGACCGGATGAAGTGCATCTCAGGCTATTGAGCGAAGTAAAAGAGGAAATAGCAGAGGCCTTGACCATCATTTTCCAGTCCCTCTTTGGATCTGGGCATGGTGCCGGAGGATTGGAGGACTGCTAATGTAATACCCTTGTTTAAGAAGGGAGAAAGGGATAGGCCGAGTAATTACAGGCCTGTCAGCCTAACCTCAGTGGTGGGAAAATTATTGGAAAAAATCCTGAAAGACAGGATAGATCTGCATTTGGAAAGGTAGGGATTAATTACGGACAGTCAGCATGGATTTGTTCAGGAAAGATCGTGTTTGACTAACCTGATTGAATTTTTTGAGGAGGTAACCAAGAGGGTCGATAAGGGTAGTGCATACGATGTAGTATATATGGACTTTAGCAAGGCTTTTGATAAGGTCCCACATGGTAGACTGGTCATGAAGATTAAAGCCCATGGGATACAGGGCAAAATGGCAAGTTGGATCCAAAATTGGTTTGGAGGTAGGAAGCAAAAGGTAATGATTGATGGATGTTTTTATGACTGGAAGAATGTTTCCAGTGGGGTTCCGCAGGGCTCAGTACTGGGTCCCTTGCTTTTTGTGGTATATATCAACGATTTAGATTTGAATATAGGGAGTATGATTAAGAAGTTTGCAGACGACATTAAAATTGGCAGTGTGGTTGATAATGAAGAGGAAAGTCATGGGCAGCAGGAGGATATCAATCTACTGGTCAGGTGGGCAGAGCAGTGGCAAATGGAATTTAATTCAGAGAAGTGTGAGGTGATGCACTTTGGGAGGGCTAATAAGGAAAGGGTATACACATTAACCGGTAGGCCACTTAATAGTGTAGATGAACAAAGGGACCTTGGAGTGCTTGTCCACAGATCCCTGAAAGTAGCAGGTCAGGTGGATAAGGTGGTTAAGAAGGCATACGGAATGCTTGCCTTTATTGGCTGAGGCATAGAATATAAGAGCAGGGAGCTTATGCTTAAATTGTATAATACTTTGGTTAGGCCACAGCTGGAGTACTGCGTGCAGTTCTGGTCACCGTATTTTAGGAAGAACGTGATTGCACTAGAGAGGGTGCAGAGGAGATTTACTAGAATGCTGCCTGGAATGGAGAATCTTAGTTATGAGGACAGATTGGATAGGCTGGGTTTGTTCTCATTGGAACAGAGGAGGTTGAGAGGAGACCTCATCGAGGTGTACAAAATATTGAGGGGACTGGACATAGTGGATAGTAAGGGCCTATTTCCATTGGTGGAGGGGTCTATAACAAGGGGCATAGTTTTAAGGTGGTTGGTGGAAGGTTTAGAGGGGATTTGATGAGGGGGGGCTTCCTTACGCAGAGGGTTGTGGGATCTGGAACTCGTTGCCTGAAAGAGTGGTGGATGCAGAAACCATCACCACTTTTAAGAGATGGTTGGATGGGCACTTAAAGTGCAGTAACCTGCAGGGTTACGGACCTAGAGCTGGTAATTGGGATTAGACTGGATGACCTTTTGTTGGACGGAGCAGATATAATGGTAAGTACTACAGGGAATAGAATACAGCCAGGGTGATCTCCTGGACTAGTGTCGATCGCCTGGATGGGTTGGAGAGGAATTTTCCCAGATTTTTTCTCCCTAAATTGGCCTGGGTTTTTATCTGGTTTTTGCCTCTCCCAGGAGATCACATGGCTCCGGTTGGGGTGGAGTGTAGAATGTTTCAGTATAAGGGGTGTTGCAGTTGTGTGAGGTGGACTGGTTGGGCTGGGTGCTCTTTGCCTTTCCGTCATTGTTCATAGGTTTATATGTAACCTTCAGGACTGCTGACCGAGGGCCGTGCGGCTCTTTGTCGGCCGGCGCGGACACGATGGGCCGAAATGGCCTCCTTCTGCGCTGTAAATTTCTATGTTTCTATGTTTCTATATTTCTATAACCACTGTGCTACTATATTATCTTCTTGCATGCGTGATGGCTCCACCCATTTGACCTCTGACCCCTCTGCGCATGAGTTACCGACCTCACTGCTAATGTCAGCAATATCCCATTTTCTCCACTCCTCCTAAACAATGCAACCGCCGGTATTGGTACATGCCCAGTGAGGCTCTGCCTGCTTCGCGAATGATAAAGGAACTCGAACAGTTACCTGAGCAACAAAGCACTTGCTTTTAGTTTAAGATTAGATGTTGTACTGTACGCACCCGAGAGTACGCTCACAGCTTTATAGAGCTCTTGCACTGTGAGTGGCTTAGTCAGTCACGTGATGTTCAATAAAACCCCAGCCAGTTGGGTCTAGTTCATCCACGATGAGGTATGCAGTTGTGAGCTTAGTGGATGATTCATAATGCGAAGTGTGATTGTTAAAGCTTTGTTAATAAACCAACTAGTTCTTAATCGCCTTTGTCTCTCAAATCTCTCTTGTCTTCCACCCTATCACAGACCTTCCCTTTTGTTCTTTCCTCCCCCTTTCAGTGCTCCTTAAGAAACTGTTCATTTCGAACATTCGCCAGTTCTGACGAAGGGTCATCGACCTGAAACGTTAACTCTGTTTCTCTCTCCACAGATGCTGCCTGACCCGCTGAGATTTCCAGCATTTTCTGTTTTTAGTTCTTAATAGCAATGTGTTGCTATGAATTCTTAAGCAAAGAACCCATGAAACAAATACATAATAATGAATAAATGAGGTTACAAACTAAGAAACCTGTGTTTCATAACAATGCAAGGTCTGGCCTCCTCCTGCGTATGCTCGAGGGAAGGAACATCAAGAGAGACTTGCATTGATATCATCATCATAGGCAGTCCCTCGGAATCGAGGAAGACTTGCTTCCACTCCAAAAATAAGTCCTTGGGTGGCTGAACAGTCCAATACGAGAAGCACAGGTGAGACAGATAGTCTTTGAAGGAAAGGGTGGGTGGGACAGGTTTGCCGCACGCTCTTTCCGCTGCCTGCGCTTGATTTCTGCACGCTCTCGGAGATGAGACTCGAGGAGCTTAGTGCCTTCCGGATGTACTTCCTCTACTTAGGGCGGTCTTTGGTCAGGGACTCCCAGGTGTCGGTGGGGTTGTTGCACTTTGTCAAGGAGGCTTTGAAAGTGTCCTTGTGACGTTTGCTCTGCCCACCTTTGGCTTGTTTGCCGTGTAGGAGTTCCGAGTAGATAAGACCTTTCATGTCCTGCGGATATGCCAAAGCATTTCACAATTAATCACTTTTTACAGTGCAGATATCTGTGTAGGCAAACATGGTGATCAATGTTCACAAAGTATGATCCTACAAAAAGCAAACAAGTTGAACGACCAGTTTGTTTGTTTTGGGGTGGTGTTTGAGGGATAGATGTTGGCCAGGATACGGACAAACTTTTCTTCAAATAACCTTTTACATTCACCTGAAGAGGCAGGTGGGGCCTTAATTTAACATTTCATCTGAAATCATACATCTTCATTACATAAGAACATAAGAATAGAAACATAGAAACATAGAAAATAGGTGCAGGAGTAGGCCATTCGGCCTTTCGAGCCTGCACTACCATTCAATATGATCATGGCTGATCATTCACCTCAGTACCCCGTTCCTGCTTTCTCTCCATACCCCTTGATCCCTTTAGCCGTAAGGGCCATATCTAACTCCCTCTTGAATATAGCCAATGAACTGGCATCAACAACTCTCTGCCGTTAGGGAATTCCACAGGTTAATAACTCGCTGAGTGAAGAAGTTTCTCCTCATCTCAGTCCTAAATGGCTTACCCCTTATCCTTAGACTGTGTCCCCTGGTTCTGGACTTCCCAAACATCGGGAACATTCTTCCAGTATCTAACCTCTCCAGTCCCGTCAGAATTTTATATGTTTCTATGAGATCCCCTCTCATCCTTCTAAACTCCAGTGAATACAGGCCCAGTTGATCCAGTCTCTCCTCATATGTCAGTCCTGCCATCCCAGGAATCAGTCTGGTGAACCTTCGCTGCACTCCCTCAATAGCAAGAACATCTTTCCTCAGATTAGGAGACCAAAACTGAACCCAATATTCCAAGTGAGGCCTCACCAAGGCCCTGTACAACTGCAGTAAGACCTCCCTGCTCTTATACTCAAATCCCCTAGCTATGAAGGCCAACATACCATTTGCCTTCTTCACCGCCTGCTGTACCTGCATGCCAACTTTCAATGACTGATGAACCATGACACCCAGGTCTCGTTGCACCTCCTCCTTTCCTAATCTGCCACCATTCAGATAATATTCTGCCTTTGTGTTTTTGTCACCAAAGTGGATAACCTCACATTTATCCACATTATACTGCATCTGCCATGCATTTTCCCACTCACCTAACCTGTCCAAGTCACCCTGCAGCCTCTTAGCATCCTCCTCACAGCTCACACTGCCACCCAGCTTAGTGTCATCTGCAAACTTGGAGATATTACACTTAATTCCTTCATCTAAATCATTAATGTATATTGTAAATAGCTGGAGTCCCAGCACTGAGCCCTGCGGCACCCCACTAATCACTGCATGCCATTCTGACTCTCTGCTTCCTGTCTGCCAACCAGATCTCTATCCATGCCAGTATATTACCCCCAATACCATGTGCTTTAATTTTGCACACCAATCTCTTGTGTGGGACCGTGTCAAAAGCCTTTTGAAAGTCCAAATACACCACATCCACTGGTTCTCCCTTGTCCACTCTACTGGTTACATCCTCAAAAAATTCCAGAAGATTTGTCAAGCATGATTTCCCTTTCATAAATCCATGCTGACTTGGACTGATCCTGTCACTGCTTTCCAAATGCGCTGCTATTTACATAGAAACATAGAAAATGGGTCAGGAGTAGGCCATTTGGCCCTTCTAGCCTGCACCGCCATTCAATGAGTTCATGGCTGAACATGCAACTTCAGTACCCCATTCCTGCTTTCTCGCCATACCCCTTGATCCCCCTAGTAGTAAGGACTACATCTAACTCCTTTTTGAATATATTTAGTGAATTGGGTTCAACAACTTTCTGTAGTAGAGAATTCCACAGGTTCACCACTCTCTTGGGGAAGAAGTTTCTCCTCATCTCGGTCCTAAATGGCTTCATCTTTAATAATTGATTCCAACATTTTCCCCACAACTGATGTCAGGCTAACCGGTCTATAATTATCCGTTTTCTCTCTCCATCCTTTTTTAAAAAGTGGTGTTACATTAGCTACCCTCCAGTTCATAGGATCTGATCCAGAGTCGATAGACTGTTGGAAAATGATCACCAATGCATCCACTATTTCTAGGGCCACTTCCTTAAGTACTCTGGGATGCAGACTATGAGGCCCTGGGGATTTATCGGCCTTCAATCCCATCAATTTCCCTAACACAATTTCCCACCTAATAAGGATTTCCTTCAGTTGCTCCTTCTCACTAGACCCTCAGTCCCCTAGTATTTCTGGAAGGTTATTTGTGTCTTCCTTAGTGAAGACAGAACCAAAGTGTTTGTTCAACTGGTCTGCCATTTCTTTGTTCCCCATTTTAAATTCACCTGAATCTGACTGCAAGGGACCTACGTTTGTCTTCACTAATCTTTTTCTCTTCACATATCTATAGAAGCTTTTGAAGTCAGTTTTTATGTTCCCAGCAAGCTTCCTCTCATACTCTATTTTCCCCCTCTTAATTAAACCCTTTGTCCTCCTCTGCTAAATTCTAAATTTCTTCCAGTCCTCAGGTTTGCTGCTTTTTCTGGCCAATTTATATGCCGTTTCCTTGGATTTAACACTATCCCTAATTTCCCTTGTTAGCCACGCTTGAGTCATCTTAGAACCACGGTCAAGCCTGTTCCGTCATTCAATGAGATCATGGCTGATCCTTTTACCTCAACTCAACATTCCTGCACTATCCCCATATCCCTTGATTTCCCCAGAGTCCAAAAATCTATCGATCTCAGCCTTGAATATACTCAATGTCTGAGCCTCCACAG
>NW_027252015.1:27500-32223 GCF_044704955.1 Pristiophorus japonicus | reverse complement strand
CCTCATCCCATCCTCTTCCTCATCATCCTCATCATCCTCGTCCTCATCCTCACCATCCTCATCCTCGTCCTCGTCCTCATCCTCCGCATCCTCATCCTCATCCTCATCATCCTCATCCTCATCCTCATCCTCATCATCCTCGTCCTCATCCTCATCATCCACATCCTCATCCAGATCCTCATCATCCTCATCCTCATCCACATCATCCTCATCCTCATCCTCATCCCATCCTCATCCTCATCCTCATCCACATCTTCATCCTCATCATCCTCGTCCTCATCCTCATCATCCTCATCCTCATCCACATCGTCATCATCCTCATCCTCATCCTCATCATCCTCATCCTCATCCTCATCCTCATCCGCATATTCATCCTCATCCTCATCATTCTCATCCTCATCCTCATCATCCTCATCCTCAACATCCTCATCCTCATCCCATCCTCATCCTCGTCATCCTCACCATCCTCGTCCTCATCCTCATCATCCTCATCCTCGTCCTCATCCTCATCATCCTCATCCTCATCTTCAACATCCTTATCCTCATTCTCATCCTCATCCTCATCCTCATCATCCTCATCCTCATCCTCATCCTCATCATCCTCATCCTCATCATTCTAATCCTCATCCTCATCCTCCTCCTCATCTTCCTCCTCATCCTCATCCTCATCCTCATCCTCGTCCTCGTCCTCATCCGCCGCATCCTCATCCTCATCCTCATCATCCTCATCCTCATCCTCATCCTCATCATCCTCATCCTCATGCTCATCCTCATCCTCGTCATCCTCATCATCCACATCCTCATCCTTATCCTCATCCTCATCCTCCTCATCCTCGTCCTCGTCCTCATCATCCTCATCCTCGTCCTCATCCTCGTCCTCGTCCTCGTCTTCATCCTCCGCATCCTCATCCTCATCCTCATCATCCTCATCCTCATCCTCATCATCCTCATCCTCAACATCCTCATCCTCATCCCATCCTCATCCTCGTCATCCTCATCATCCTCGTCCTCATCCTCACCATCCTCATCCTCGTCCTCGTCCTCATCCTCCGCATCCTCATCCTCATCCTCATCATCCTCATCCTCATCCTTATCCTCATCCTCATCCTCCTCATCCTCGTCCTCGTCCTCATCATCCTCATCCTCGTCCTCATCCTCGTCCTCGTCCTCGTCTTCATCCTCCGCATCCTCATCCTCATCCTCATCATCCTCATCCTCATCCTCATCATCCTCATCCTCAACATCCTCATCCTCATCCCATCCTCATCCTCGTCATCCTCATCATCCTCGTCCTCATCCTCACCATCCTCATCCTCGTCCTCGTCCTCATCCTCCGCATCCTCATCCTCATCCTCACCATCCTCATCCTCGTCCTCGTCCTCATCCTCCGCATCCTCATCCTCATCCTCATCATCCTCGTCCTCATCCTCATCATCCACATCCTCATCCACATCCTCATCATCCTCATCCTCATCCACATCATCCTCATCCTCATCCTCATCCTGATACTCATCCTCATCCTCATCATCCTCATCCTCATCCTCATCATCCTCATCCTCAACATCCTCATCCTCATCCCATCCTCATCCTCGTCATCCTCATCATCCTCGTCCTCATCCTCATCATCCTCATCCTCGTCCTCGTCCTCATCCTCTGCATCCTCATCCTCATCATCCGCATGCTCATCCTCATCCTCATCATCCTCATCCTCATGCTCATCCTCATCCTCGTCCTCCTCATCTTCCACATCCTCATCCTCGTCCTCGTCCTCGGCCTCATCCTCATCCTCCGCATCCTCATCCTCATCATCCGCATGCTCATCCTCATCCTCATCATCCTCATCCTCAACATCCTCATCCTCATCCCATCCTCATCCTCGTCATCCTCATCATCCTCGTCCTCATCCTCATCATCCTCATCCTCGTCCTCGTCCTCATCCTCTGCATCCTCATCCTCATCATCCGCATGCTCATCCTCATCCTCATCATCCTCATCCTCATGCTCATCCTCATCCTCGTCCTCCTCATCCTCATCATCCTCATCCTCGTCCTCGTCCTCATCCTCTGCATCCTCATCCTCATCATCCGCATGCTCATCCTCATCCTCATCATCCTCATCCTCAACATCCTCATCCTCATCCCATCCTCTTCCTCATCATCCTCATCATCCTCGTCCTCATCCTCACCATCCTCATCCTCGTCCTCGTCCTCATCCTCCGCATCCTCATCCTCATCCTCATCATCCTCATCCTCATCCTCATCCTCATCATCCTCGTCCTCATCCTCATCATCCACATCCTCATCCAGATCCTCATCATCCTCATCCTCATCCACATCATCCTCATCCTCATCCTCATCCCATCCTCATCCTCATCCTCATCCACATCTTCATCCTCATCATCCTCGTCCTCATCCTCATCATCCTCATCCTCATCCACATCGTCATCATCCTCATCCTCATCCTCATCATCCTCATCCTCATCCTCATCCTCATCCGCATATTCATCCTCATCCTCATCATTCTCATCCTCATCCTCATCATCCTCATCCTCAACATCCTCATCCTCATCCCATCCTCATCCTCGTCATCCTCACCATCCTCGTCCTCATCCTCATCATCCTCATCCTCGTCCTCATCCTCATCATCCTCATCCTCATCTTCAACATCCTTATCCTCATTCTCATCCTCATCCTCATCCTCATCATCCTCATCCTCATCCTCATCCTCATCATCCTCATCCTCATCATCCTCATCCTCATCCTCATCCTCCTCCTCATCTTCCTCCTCATCCTCATCCTCATCCTCATCCTCGTCCTCGTCCTCATCCGCCGCATCCTCATCCTCATCCTCATCATCCTCATCCTCATCCTCATCCTCATCATCCTCATCCTCATGCTCATCCTCATCCTCGTCATCCTCATCATCCACATCCTCATCCTTATCCTCATCCTCATCCTCCTCATCCTCGTCCTCGTCCTCATCATCCTCATCCTCGTCCTCATCCTCGTCCTCGTCCTCGTCTTCATCCTCCGCATCCTCATCCTCATCCTCATCATCCTCATCCTCATCCTCATCATCCTCATCCTCAACATCCTCATCCTCATCCCATCCTCATCCTCGTCATCCTCATCATCCTCGTCCTCATCCTCACCATCCTCATCCTCGTCCTCGTCCTCATCCTCCGCATCCTCATCCTCATCCTCATCATCCTCATCCTCATCCTTATCCTCATCCTCATCCTCCTCATCCTCGTCCTCGTCCTCATCATCCTCATCCTCGTCCTCATCCTCGTCCTCGTCCTCGTCTTCATCCTCCGCATCCTCATCCTCATCCTCATCATCCTCATCCTCATCCTCATCATCCTCATCCTCAACATCCTCATCCTCATCCCATCCTCATCCTCGTCATCCTCATCATCCTCGTCCTCATCCTCACCATCCTCATCCTCGTCCTCGTCCTCATCCTCCGCATCCTCATCCTCATCCTCACCATCCTCATCCTCGTCCTCGTCCTCATCCTCCGCATCCTCATCCTCATCCTCATCATCCTCGTCCTCATCCTCATCATCCACATCCTCATCCACATCCTCATCATCCTCATCCTCATCCACATCATCCTCATCCTCATCCTCATCCTGATACTCATCCTCATCCTCATCATCCTCATCCTCATCCTCATCATCCTCATCCTCAACATCCTCATCCTCATCCCATCCTCATCCTCGTCATCCTCATCATCCTCGTCCTCATCCTCATCATCCTCATCCTCGTCCTCGTCCTCATCCTCTGCATCCTCATCCTCATCATCCGCATGCTCATCCTCATCCTCATCATCCTCATCCTCATGCTCATCCTCATCCTCGTCCTCCTCATCTTCCACATCCTCATCCTCGTCCTCGTCCTCGGCCTCATCCTCATCCTCCGCATCCTCATCCTCATCCTCATCATCCTCATCCTCATCCTCATCCTCATCATCCTCATCCTCATCCTCAACATCCTCATCTTCATCCTCATCCTCATACTCATCCTCATCCTCATCATCCCCATCATCCTCATCCACATCCTCATCATCCTCATCCTCATCCTCAACATCCTCATTCTCATCCCATCCTCATCCTCATCCTCATCCTCATCCTCATCATCCTCGTCCTCATCCTCATCCTCATCCACATCCTCATCATCCTCTTCCTCATCCTCATCATCCTCATCCTCATCCTCATTCTCATCCTCATACTCATCCTCATCCTCATCATCCTCATCCTCATCCTCATCATCCTCATCCTCATCCTCAACATCCTCATCCTCATCCCATCGTCATCCTCGTCAACCTCATCATCCTCGTCCTCATCCTCATCATCCTCATCCTCGTCCTCATCCTCATCATCCTCATCCTCATCCTCAACATCCTCAACCTCATCCTCATCCTCATCCTCATCATCCTCATCCTCATCCTCATCCTCATCATCCTCATCCTCATCATCCTCATCCTCATCCTCATGATCCTCATCCTCATCCTCAACATCCTCATCATCATCATCCTCATCCTCATCATCCTCATCCTCAACATCCTCATCCTCAACATCCTCATCCTCATCATCCACATCCTCATCCTCATCATCCTCATCCACATGCTCATCATCCTCATCCTCATCCTCATCCTCACCCTCGTCATCCTCATCCTCATCATCCTCATCCTCATCATCCTCATCCTCATTCTCGTCATC
>NW_027252015.1:15000-20000 GCF_044704955.1 Pristiophorus japonicus | reverse complement strand
CTCATCCTCAACATCCTCATCCTCATCCCATCCTCATCCTCGTCATCCTCATCATCCTCGTCCTCATCCTCATCATCCTCATCCTCGTCCTCATCCTCATCATCCTCATCCTCATCCTCAACATCCTCATCCTCATCCTCATCCTCATCCTCATCCTCATCCTCATCCTCATCATTCTCATCCTCATCATCCTCATCCTCATCCTCATCCTTCTCCTCATCTTCCTCCTCATCCTCATCCTCATCCTCGTCCTCGTCCTCATCCGCCGCATCCTCATCCTCATCCTCATCCTCATCCTCATCCTCATCCTCCTCATCCTCGTCCTCGTTCTCATCCTCCTCCTCATCCTCATCTTCCTCCTCATCCTCATCCTCATCCTCGTCCTCATTCTCATCCTCCTCCTCATCTTCCTCCTCATCATCATCCTCATCCTCGTCCTCATCCTCATCCTCATCATCCTCGTCCTCGTCCTCATCCTCCGCATCCTCATCCTCATCCTCATCATCCTCATCCTCATACTCATCATCCTCATCCTCATCCTCATCCTCATTCTCGTCCTCGTCCTCGTCCTCATCATCCTCATCCTCGTCCTCGTCCTCGTCCTCGTCCTCATCCTCCGCATCCTCATCCTCATCCTCAACATCCTCATCCTCATCCTCATCCTCATCCTCATCATCCTCATCCACATCCTCATCATCGTCATCCTCATCCTCAACATCCTCATCCTCATCGCATCCTCATCCTCATCCTCATCCTCATCTTCATCCTCATCATCCTCGTCCTCATCCTCATCATCCACATCCTCATCCACATCCTCATCATCCTCATCCTCATCCACATCATCCTCATCCTCATCCTCATCCTCATCCTCATACTCATCCTCATCCTCATCATCCTCATCCTCAACATCCTCATCCTCATCCCATCCTCATCCTCGTCATCCTCATCATCCTCGTCCTCATCCTCATCATCCTCATCCTCGTCCTCATCCTCATCATCCTCATCCTCATCCTCAACATCCTCATCCTCATCCTCATCCTCATCCTCATCATCCTCATCCTCATCCTCATCCTCATCCTCATCATCCTCATCCTCATCATCCTCATCCTCATCCTCATCCTCCTCCTCATCTTCCTCCTCATCCTCATCCTCATCCTCGTCCTCGTCCTCATCCGCCGCATCCTCATCCTCATCCTCATCATCCGCATCCTCATCCTCATCCTCACCATCCTCATCCTCATGCTCATCCTCATCCTCGTCATCCTCATCATCCACATCCTCAACCTTATCCTCATCCTCATCCTCCTCATCCTCGTCCTCATCATCCTCATCCTCGTCCTCGTCCTCGTCCTCATCCTCCGCATCCTCATCCTCATCCTCATCCTCATCATCCTCATCCTCATCCACATCCTCATCATCCTCATCCTCATCCTCAACATCCTCATCCTAATCCTCATCGTCACATCCTCATCCTCATCATCCTCATCATCCTCATCCACATCCTCATCATTCTCATCCTCATCCTCTACATCCTCATCCTCATCCCATCCTCATCCTCATCCTCATCCTCATCCTCATCCTCATCCTCATCCTCATCCTCATCATCCTCGTCCTCATCCTCATCCTCATCATCCTCATCCACATCATCATCCTCATCCTAATCCTCATCATCCTCATCCTCATCCTCATCCTCATCCTCATCATCCTCATCCTCATCCTCATCCTCAACATCCTCATCCTCATCCTCATCCTCATCCTCATCATCCTCATCCATCCTCATCATCCTCATCCTCATCCTCAACATCCTCATCCTCATCGCATCCTCATCCTCATCCTCATCCTCATCTTCATCCTCATCATCCTCGTCCTCATCCTCATCATCCACATCCTCATCCACATCCTCATCATCCTCATCCTCATCCACATCATCCTCATCCTCATCCTCATCCTCATCCTCATACTCATCCTCATCCTCATCATCCTCATCTCCTCAACATCCACATCCTCATCCCATCCTCATCCTCGTCATCCTCATCATCCTCGTCCTCATCCTCATCATCCTCATCCTCGTCCTCATCCTCATCATCCTCATCCTCATCCTCAACATCCTCATCCTCATCCTCATCCTCATCCTCATCATCCTCATCCTCATCCTCATCCTCATCATCCTCATCCTCATCATCCTCATCCTCATCCTCATCCTCCTCCTCATCTTCCTCCTCATCCTCATCCTCATCCTCGTCCTCGTCCTCATCCGCCGCATCCTCATCCTCATCCTCATCATCCGCATCCTCATCCTCATCCTCATCATCCTCATCCTCATGCTCATCCTCATCCTCGTCATCCTCATCATCCACATCCTCAACCTTATCCTCATCCTCATCCTCCTCATCCTCGTCCTCATCATCCTCATCCTCGTCCTCGTCCTCGTCCTCATCCTCCGCATCCTCATCCTCATCCTCATCTCATCATCCTCATCCTCATACTCATCCTCATCATCCTCATCCTCATCCTCAACATCCTCATCCTAATCCTCATCGTCATACTCATACTCATCCTCATCCTCATCATCCTCATCATCCTCATCCACATCCTCATCATTCTCATCCTCATCCTCTACATCCTCATCCTCATCCCATCCTCATCCTCATCCTCATCCTCATCCTCATCCTCATCCTCATCCTCATCATCCTCGTCCTCATCCTCATCATCCTCATCCTCATCCACATCATCATCCTCATCCTCATCCTCATCATCCTCATCTTCATCCTCATCCTCATCCTCATCATCCTCATCCTCATCCTCATCCTCAACATCCTCATCCTCATCCTCATCCTCATCCTCATCATCCTCATCCACATCCTCATCATCCTCATCCTCATCCTCAACATCCTCATCCTCATCGCATCCTCATCCTCATCCTCATCCTCATCTTCATCCTCATCATCCTCGTCCTCATCCTCATCATCCACATCCTCATCCACATCCTCATCATCCTCATCCTCATCCACATCATCCTCATCCTCATCCTCATCCTCATCCTCATACTCATCCTCATCCTCATCATCCACATCCTCAACCTTATCCTCATCCTCATCCTCATCATCCTCGTCCTCATCATCCTCATCCTCGTCCTCGTCCTCGTCCTCATCCTCCGCATCCTCATCCTCATCCTCATCCTCATCATCCTCATCCTCATCCTCATCCTCATCATCCTCATCCTCATCCTCAACATCCTCATCCTAATCCTCATCGTCATACTCATACTCATCCTCATCCTCATCATCCTCATCATCCTCATCCACATCCTCATCATTCTCATCCTCATCCTCTACATCCTCATCCTCATCCCATCCTCATCCTCATCCTCATCCTCATCCTCATCCTCATCCTCATCCTCATCATCCTCGTCCTCATCCTCATCCTCATCATCCTCATCCACATCATCATCCATCCTAATCCTCATCATCATCCCTCAACCACCTCATCCTCATCCTCATCCTCATCATCCTCATCCTCATCCTCATCCTCCACATCCTCATCCTCATCCTCATCCTCATCCTCATCATCCTCATCACATCCTCATCATCCTCATCCTCATCCTCAACATCCTCATCCTCATCGCATCCTCATCCTCATCCTCATCCTCATCTTCATCCTCATCATCCTCGTCCTCATCCTCATCATCCACATCCTCATCCACATCCTCATCATCCTCATCCTCATCCACATCATCCTCATCCTCATCCTCATCCTCATCCTCATACTCATCCTCATCCTCATCATCCTCATCCTCAACATCCTCATCCTCATCCCATCCTCATCCTCGTCATCCTCATCATCCTCGTCCTCATCCTCATCATCCTCATCCTCGTCCTCATCCTCATCATCCTCATCCTCATCCTCAACATCCTCATCCTCATCCTCATCCTCATCCTCATCATCCTCATCCTCATCCTCATCCTCATCATCCTCATCCTCATCATCCTCATCCTCATCCTCCTCCTCATCTTCCTCCTCATCCTCATCCTCATCCTCGTCCTCGTCCTCATCCGCCTCATCCTCATCCTCATCCTCATCATCCGCATCCTCATCCTCATCCTCATCATCCTCATCCTCATGCTCATCCTCATCCTCGTCATCCTCATCATCCACATCCTCAACCTTATCCTCATCCTCATCCTCCTCATCCTCATCCTCATCCACATCATCATCCTCATCCTCATCCTCATCATCCTCATCCTCATCCTCATCCTCATCCTCATCATCCTCATCCTCATCCTCATCCTCAACATCCTCATCCTCATCCTCATCCTCATCCTCATCATCCTCATCCACATCCTCATCATCCTCATCCTCATCCTCAACATCCTCATCCTCATCGCATCCTCATCCTCATCCTCATCCTCATCTTCATCCTCATCATCCTCGTCCTCATCCTCATCATCCACATCCTCATCCACATCCTCATCATCCTCATCCTCATCCACATCATCCTCAACATCCTCATCCTCATCCTCATCCTCATCCTCATCATCCTCATCCTCATCCTCATCCTCATCCTCATACTCATCCTCATCCTCATCATCCTCATCCTCAACATCCTCATCCTCATCCCATCCTCATCCTCGTCATCCTCATCATCCTCGTCCTCATCCTCATCATCCTCATCCTCGTCCTCATCCTCATCATCCTCATCCTCATCCTCAACATCCTCATCCTCATCCTCATCCTCATCCTCATCATCCTCATCCTCATCCTCATCCTCATCCTCATCATCCTCATCCTCATCATCCTCATCCTCATCCTCATCCTCCTCCTCATCTTCCTCCTCATCCTCATCCTCATCCTCGTCCTCGTCCTCATCCGCCGCATCCTCATCCTCATCCTCATCATCCGCATCCTCATCCTCATCCTCATCATCCTCATCCTCATGCTCATCCTCATCCTCGTCATCCTCATCATCCACATCCTCAACCTTATCCTCATCCTCATCCTCC